>NC_141801.1:2260763-2411147 GCF_057944985.1 Cucurbita pepo subsp. pepo | reverse complement strand
ATAAAATAAAAAATATCAGAAATTTTGGAAAACCGAGTTCAAAATCAACCAATGAATTAGTTAGAATTGCCTCACAATCATCTTATATGACTTTGAGAACGGTTGTATCGAGTGCAAGTCTCCACAATAATTGCACTAAGGTAAAGCATATGAAAGTCTCACTCGAGCTGGGAGAAAAATAACGTTAAATTACACAAAATACCCTTTAACCTTAAGGTAAGTTTCCATTGTACTCCTAGATTTTGAAAATTTTCAACTCATTAGTGTGTAAAAACTATAAGCGTCGTTAACAAGATCATTTCGTAAATTGACTTGACAGATGATGTGTAAAAATGAGTAATGTTGTGAGATCCCACATCGGTTGAAGAGGAGAACGAAAGATTCTTTATAAGAGTGTGGAAACCTCTCCCTAGCAGACACATTATAGAATTGTGAGATTGACGGTGACAGGTAACGGGCTAAAGCAAACAATATCTACCAGCGGTGGGCTTTGGTTCTTACAAATGACATCAGAGCCAGACACTAGGCGGTGTGCCATCGAGGACACTAGCCCATAAGGGGAGTAGATTGTGAGACCCCACGTCGGTTGGAGACTAGAACAAAGCACCCCCCAACCGACGGGAACGAAACACCCCCTTATAAGGGTGTGGAAATCTCTCCCTAACATAAGCGTTTTAAAATCGTGAGGCCGACAATTATATCGTTAAAAAAAGCATTATGATTGTTGTTAAGATGCCAAAGTCGATATAAAATTAAAGTGTTACAAAGCATAATAAATCGATGTCTAAAAATTTTGTGGTCACAAAATGGAAATTTGTCAGAGATTCTAAGAACAGACATGAAATGCTTTTGATTTCCCTTTCTTTAAAGCCCTTTGCTTTCCTATAATTTTAATACTAATTCTTTTCCTTTTCTCTTTCTAATCTCATCTCCCTTCCAATTTTCACATTTATTCATATTTAATCTCATCCTAAGTTTTTAAACTTTACGACAAGTGTCTTGTATGTTTTAAATTGATGAAGCGAAGTAGAAACGAATTTCTGGGTACTGTCTCAAAAAGAGGCTCGATCAAACAGATACGATGACTACTGGCACTTGAACACACTTGAGGGTACGTTTTGAAAAATTACCCGGAGGGTTTCAGCTAAAACACTTGTCTAAATTTTAAGTGCAATTTGAAATTCAAAATCAAGGTAACAAAATCAATATAACCGAATGAATTTATGGATAAATTTTTTACGAGAAACATTGGATTGAAAAAACAAACTTTTTCAGAACAACTCTTAAAAGAAGTAGAAATGTCTTATCTACTGAGTTATGCACGCGTTGACCCATTACAGAGATTTATCGAACAAGATATTAAAAGATTAATAATTTATTAACGGTGAGACCCAATGATTGATATTTTAAGCGGGTTTTTTCCACTAAAACCATTTCCAAAAGTGGAAGAGATATTAAAAGAAAGAAAGATGGGAAAACCAACAAAATGTCACTGTCATGTAATGTCAAGCTGTTCTTCTCTCTTAGCTCAAAAGTTGTATTTACCTTTCAATTGTTTGAGCCATCATCTCCATCACCCAATTTTCCTTTGTTTTTTCTTCACTCTGTTTCCATTTTTGCCTATTTTGTTTGCTTATTACATCTCTCTCTCTCTCTCTCTCTTCACCAATGAGTATCAATGTTGCAGCCTACATGGGCCTTGATGGGAATGGTAAAGATGGGAGCTTTCTTAATCAAAATCTTGACCCATTTCCTTGGAGGTTTCTGTTTGTCATATAGAGGAAAAATGGAAAAATTCACCAAAAAATTCACTATTATTTCACCCCTTTCTGTCTCTCTCTCTCCTCAGTTTCTCTCTCTTCCATTTGGAGTAAGATGAGAAAAAGCTTCCTTTAAGCCTCAAAACTCAAGTGGGGTCTTTTGATTAACTGTTGATTACCCTATCAATTCTAAAGAGGTTTGGATTGATTGAAATTATTCTGAAACCTTCCATCCATCTGCTGCTAACTTCTGCAACAAAACCAGTGGAGGATTCTCTGCTATTATATCATCCAACCATTCTCTATCCTTCGTTTTTTCACTGTTTTTTATCCAAAAAGTGGATACCCATTTGAAGATTTGGGCATATGAACAATTGGAGAGGAGGAGGTACAAATTGAAACAAGTGTGTGTGCGTGTGTGTGTGTGTGTGTGTGTGTGTGTGTGTGTGTGTTTTGTGTGTTTATGGATTGGGGTTGGAGAAAATTTTCTGGGGAAAGAGTCACTTTCCAGGAAAACAAACAGAATCCCACAAGTTTTTCTGACTCGATTGGATCAAATAATGAAGAAGAACCGATTCTCAAGGGTTCGAGTCAAGAAAGTTCTACCTCTCATGGATCCTCCAAGAGGACTCGATTGCTTCATGCGAGCCAGAACCAGACATGTTTGGTGGATGGCTGTGACTCTGACTTGAGCAATTGCAAGGAGTATCATCGTCGTCATAGGGTCTGCGATTTGCACTCCAAAACCCCTGTTGTGATGGTCAAAGGCGAGGAGAAACGATTCTGTCAACAGTGCAGCAGGTAAACATTAACAATAACAAGAACAATAACAAGAACAACAACAACAAAAAAATGATGGGTTTCGTTTGTTTTGCTGTAATTTGGCCTCAAAATGTATGGTTTCTTGTTTTGGTTTCTTGTGGAGTCTAAAAGTATTGTAGATTTCATTCGCTTGGTGAGTTTGATGAGGTTAAGAGAAGCTGTAGAAAGAGGCTTGATGGACACAATCGGCGTAGGAGGAAGCCTCAGCCTGAATCCTTGTTCATCAGTTCAAGGGATTTTCTGTCAAATTGCAAAGGTTTATCTATCCCTCCTCAAATCCATAGAAATTTCTTATGATTCTGTTCTTGTTCTGTTTGTAAAATTGGGTTATCCTCCTCAAATCCATAGGTCCAATTGTGCTGCAATTCAGCGATCAACAAGTTCATGTTCCTGATGAACTTGGTAGGAGTTTATGGCCTATTAGAACTGAAGAAAACTCATCTTTGGTTCCATCAAATTCCTCTGGTTTCTTCAGTTTTGGAGGAGACAACAAACAACTGCCATTTTTGCAGCCTAAGAATGGCTCAAAGCAAGGAAAGCATATGGTTTCTTCTCAGTTTTGTTTCAATCAGCAACTTCCTGATGCAATCTCTCAGGTGAGTGAGGGGGACAGCCAGAAAACGGTGCCTCCGAATAACTCGCCAGAGGATTCGGGTTGTGCTCTCTATCTTCTGTCATCGCACCCTGTGCAAGCTCTCCCAGAGGCTGGCTTGAGCTCTTTGGTTCAGTCCCATCTGAGTCTTCCAGTCCAAACTCAAGAGGAGACTGAGCTGAATTTCAGTAGTCTAAGTGATTTCTCTGAGTCCTTTGGTTCAAAGGACAAGGCTGTTAGTAAAACCAATGTTCATCATAGTGAGTTGGGGCTTGAAATGGAGGAGGAATCTAATGGCTTGTTTCCCATTTCTTGGGAGTAGTTTAAGCTTTGTCTGTTTGTTTTTTTTTTTTTTATGGCTTTAATGCAAGACTTCTTTTGAATATGAAGTTCTTTGTTTCGTGATTGTAGACAGCAAAGGGGTCTATTTTGCTGGTTGTTTTGTGACCTTTGACATAAAAAGGAATAGACTACTACTTTGACATCGTCATTTAGACTACGAGCCGCTCCACGTTTAAGATATCTACGTGCCATTTTGTGACATGTACGTGGAGCGGAGCGATCCTGGAGATAGATTGTCTTTCTATTCCTCTGCTAGACTTGTTTCTTGAATCATGGTCTGTTTGTTAGTTTACTTTATGTTCTTATATCCTTCATCATGTTGAGTTTTTTTTATGGTAAATTTGGAGAAAACATGGAAACAAGCTTTGCTCATAGAGCATACAACAATGGCTGACAATGAATTCAGCAAAACTAAAGGAGGAGAAATGCTGGTTTATGTGAAGATCTAGGAGTGTGGGCAGGGGGCATAGATGCCAAACAAACCGGACCCCATAAAAGCAGATCCTAGAAAAGATTATGGTTTTCGGGTATCGAATCAATTAATCTCCCAAATCGGGGAGAAGAAACGAAAGGGTAGGGTGAGGGATAAGGGGAGAAGCTCCTAAATTGATAGCTCTTCCCTCGCTCACTCTAACGCTCATTTATACAACAACGAGTAGAGTGAGATTTCATAATTGGTTCTAAGTACTGTGGTCAAGATATATTGTGAATTTGTAGTTTTTTTTTTTTTTTTTCTTTATTGTTATTTTGTTCATTGTTCAACACTTCCAAAACATTCATTATTTGGGGACTGTTTTAGTTTCCTACTTCAACATCACACTTTTGATTTCAGCATTGCTTATAGATTCGGATTCGCATCAAGTGTTCATAAACAGACAATGACAAAAACAATCACGTCAATCTGAATACACCTGATTAAGATATATCTTTGAAAGTCGGGACATCTAAATATAATTTTCTTTGGGAGGAAGCATTATTTGGGCGATGGCAACATGAGGAATTTGGGGGCCATTTGGTAGCTTGGATGTATTAATCAAACAATAAAGATCTTTCATGGAGAAAGGGCCAGGGAGTGGTAGAGATAAAGAGATGGAGTAAGAAAAAAATAAAGCAAGGGGCCCTCCCTAAGACTCAATAGACAAATAAAGAAACAAGTATTCCTTCCAATCAAATCGTGGCACTAAAACAAACCACATATGGTATGGAAAGAGAGCCTAGTCAATAGCCAATAGCCAATAAACAAATATTCAGTCAACATTCTCCTCAACCAACTGAACAGCTCTAATGATAAAGACTAAATGACAGGAAGATCAAAGAGAATCGTTTACAAAATCTCAAAGATCAAAAGGATGCCTACTTTTCACTTTTCTAACAGTTAATCCATTGCATGTATGAATAAAGAAACACAAAAAAACTGTATGGAAGAAAGCAGGAATACATTATACATACAGAATGTAACAAAGAGTATTATATTTCAGATGGCTGACCTCAGGGTTATGACAAAATGATACCAAATACTGATGTTAGCAGAAAACAACACAATTTCCTTGTTTATCTCAACATGGTAGACATAATTATAATCAAAATGAAGTCAACAAATGCTATTATCTTTTGCACTGGGGGCAGGCAACCCAGCACCTCTAATTATTATAGGCCACTTAATAAACTAGTTTATGACTACAATCAGGCGTGGAAATGGGAAAAGGTCTCTATTTGAGTGCACATCTTAGGTTGTCTTACAAGACAAGAATAAGAGAAGGGTGAGATATAGTAGCACGTACCAGGCAAGCCATTGATTCAATCATATAAAACAATACCTCCATTGATAGTGGAAGAATTCAAAGATATCTTGTTTAACAGACTAGGGTTTCTGTAAAAGAAAATTCATGTAATTTTGTTGTCTTGACTAAAGCGAACAGAACAGATATTAAACTGGGATGAAAAGGAACCCTTAGATAAGAAACATTATTTATTGCTAAAGTGGACCACAAAATTGGGGGGAGAGAGAGAGAGGATTGACACGATAAGAGGTTCACGTTGCTATTTAACCAATATTCACATTAATGTTTGTCATCTTTGGGAATATCTTTATGAGGAGTCTTGGATTCCAGCTCCTTAGTTGCTTTCTCCACAGTCCTGAAAGAATAACATCGCAGTTATATTACAAAAGCGTGGTCTACAGAAAGGAGTACCAGCCTGTTGCATTAACATGCCAGAATAGACATCTTAAAGATATGGATTCTACGAAATTTTTCATAACCCATAGGCTTGATAAGCTTGATGTGGTTTCTTCTGAAACTTTATATTTATGCTATCTGTCATTCTTCCTTCGCCAACTTGAATAGGTTTTAACATTCTTCTGGCCAAACATAACTGCACTGCATTAAACCTGCTAATATACTGTATTGGATCTAGTACATATAAACAAAATTAAAAGCAAAGAAACAGTTATGAGATGCTACGGGAGGGGTTTTGAAATTGTGCTAATAGGAGTCCAACTCTCTAGTCCGTAAGGAATTCCCTAAAAAGAAGACGGGGCTTTAAAGTGAG
Organism: Cucurbita pepo subsp. pepo; assembly: GCF_057944985.1. Taxonomy (NCBI): domain Eukaryota; kingdom Viridiplantae; phylum Streptophyta; class Magnoliopsida; order Cucurbitales; family Cucurbitaceae; genus Cucurbita; species Cucurbita pepo. Next base: position 2,405,081 of record NC_141801.1, on the reverse strand, counting down.
AGTTGGTTATGAGTAGGGTATAGAGACCATCAGAACATTTTACAATAGTATAGACAATATAAAAGCAACTTGACGGTAAAAGAAAAGAATTTAAATCATTTAGTAAGGGATGAGACTTCGTTTCTCTTTCATTTTCTTCTTCTTTTGAATATTTCTTGTCTGCTTGCTTCGCTCCTTCCTTCCCCCCGACAAAATTTTTATTTGAAAAGTCTCAACGTCCTTGTTGAGAGTAACTCAGCAGACGTCCAGTAGTCCCTGACTTTGTCTTTGAATTGTCAATTTCAGCCCGTTCCCAACTTGCCTCTCTCAGGTTGGCCCTTCTACTTGATTAAGTAGTATTCTTCTACTCGTGTAGTGGGTGCATGGTCCCGTCCTACATGGTGGAGTCAGCTATGATATACTAAACTGATTCTTGAAGAAGTTCATCTACAAGATCTGGCAGTGCCCTCGTGGGCACATTCCTCATAGGATCGGTCTGGTCTAACGAAGTCAACTGACTCACATAGAATACGGGATGAAAACGGACGACAAAGAGGAGAGAGGGCAGTCAACTGGCTAGATGGAAGTGACTAGAGTGTGCACTACGACAGGATACCGAAACTCTTGAACTTCTAGGTAACCTATAATTCTCATTTCATTAAATAACAATACAGTAATAATACATTTTTTTATCAGGCTCTGGAATTTTCCTATTATTTTATCCCCATGTCCTTTACTTTGTATTGTCATATGAAACATAAAATAAATAAGTGTCTAGCAACAGATTGAACACGAACTCCAACATAACAAACCAGTCTACACCAAAAGCATATTCCAGGAATCAATTTGGCACCCCTTGGACACTTGATCAAGATTCAAGAAAAGTATAGCCCCAGTGGACAACACTATCAAAAGGAAAATTAGTATATATAATATATCTTTTCAAACGTAGTATATAATAATAATATTAAAACGATGATGAAAAACATAACCAGTCAAGCGATCAACAAGTCCCTTTCTCGATCAGTTTTTTAACCTTCCAAGATCACGAACAGCTTTTCTAGATTTCTAAAAAACAAGTTATCTTTTAGAAAACAATTGACGAGAGGATAAGATTCTTTGTCTGTTCTCTTTTCACTTTAATCCTACTCCAAAACCATGAATGATTAATTTATAAGTATTCATTTCCAATCATTAAGAAATATGTGCCAGAAATTTGGCCCATAAATTTTTTAGGAGTTTCTCATGAGAACTGAAAGTTTGAAACTCTTTCGGATGCAATGAGCTGTCACTAGATTAAGGTACTGTAACCTTCATTTTTTCAACTAGAAGTTTACTCTATTATTACTTTTATTATTATTATTATTATTATTATTATTATTATTATTATTATTTCCTTCTTGCCAAGATCCACCCCCACAAGCAAATGACTAATAGGCATTAGGATAATGAAAACATATCCTTCACTATCCAAATTGGTATGATATAGTCCATCTTTTGAAGTATCCACTTAAACGACCCCTAACCAAGGGAAATATTTTAACTGCATGATCTTTCCATTTTTATCCATGAGTGACTTTGGTCATGCCCTTAAAACCCCTATTGATCAAATGACTATCAAACCTCCCTTCAAAGAACATCTATCTCTCCACCCCTTTCACAGCCCAGAGCTTTACTCTTATTAAAGAAATTCCATACTCCAGAACATTAATTATAGCTTTCTCAACAATCCACTCTCTATTCCTCTCCTTATTGAATATTTAGTAGTTACTTTCCAACTATAACTACCAAAGCATCAATTTAATTAAGTTGGGCAGAACAATCTTCACATGCTTCTTTAAATTGAGTGCAGAACATTTAAAGAAGCCACTCTCTATTCCTCTCCTTATTGAATATTTAGTAGTTACTTTCCAACTATAACTACCAAAGCATCAATTTAATTAAGTTGGGCAGAACAATCTTCACATGCTTCTTTAAATTGAGTGCAGAACATTTAAAGAAGCCACTCTCTATTCCTCTCCTTATTGAATATTTAGTAGTTACTTTCCAACTATAACTACCAAAGCATCAATTTAATTAAGTTGGGCAGAACAATCTTCACATGCTTCTTTAAATTGAGTGCAGAACATTTAAAGAAGCCACTCTCTATTCCTCTCCTTATTGAATATTTAGTAGTTACTTTCCAACTATAACTACCAAAGCACCAATTTAATTAAGTTGGGCAGAACAATCTTCACATGCTTCTTTAAATTGAGTGCCCACAGCATCTACTCTTAAGTTCTTTAAAGAACTAAAAAAACACCCAGTGTATATTTGTAAATCCCAAATTTGTCACGAACACTTGGAGCTAAAATCAGTGTAACATAACATATGGTTTGCTCTTCTCCTTGGTTTTTTACACTGAAAACACCAGTTTGGGGGAAGGGAAATGCCTGATCTGGACATCTTTTCGGAAATTCGGAAAGTCCTCAAAGAAAAACTAGATCCGCTGAGGGCTCTTACCTTTTCATACCATCCTTAACGAATTTCCCTTTAGAACCTCCTCTTCCTCTGTTAATTTTCTGAAACGTGACTAGTTGAGGAATATCCAAATGCTTATACGGTCCCTACTTAAATATCCTCCTCATTCCTAGATATTTAGCAAAGCCATTATATTAGCTTGCTTCATCCTCCGAAAAATATCTTCGCATGGTAATTTTCCAAGAATGTAATCCTCATCCAAAAATCCTCCACAGTTCACACATCCATCTGAAAGAGCTGCCACATTTGAAATTCTCCAAAACATACACCTCAGCAGATGATTCTATTCCATCTATTGTCCCATAAGCGAATCCTCGTGCCTTTGTACCCCAAACGGGAATCTAGATGTGCAGATGTTTTACTAGCTACTACATCTCTTCACCTTTGTACCCCATCTAATCAACACCATGTTTGCCTCAATCATTTAATGCTACAATTCATCAAGCTCTACAGAAAACTTTGGCCAGGACAACTTCATTTCTCATAATAACAATTCCAACCAGCCCTATAACGAGAAATTATACAAATCCAAACATGATCTCCCATGAGATGCCTATTAAATTCCTAAGAAACCTAATCAATTCCATCTAGAATCAATTGCTACGGCCTACTGATTCCATTCCAATATCACTAATACACACGAACCTGAACAATACAAAAAAACGAACCAAACAAGTAAATGAACTAAGAATAAAGAGAAATTACTTGGAGGCAGAGGCAGATTCTTCTTCGAGCCACTGGCGGATGTGCTTGACGTTGCGCCGGAAGATTGAAGCCGATTGTTTCACATCGCTCCTCAAAAGAAGAACCACGGCACTAACTCCAGCCACCGTCAAGATGAAGTTCGTCAAAGCCATCAATTCAAATCCTTCAACCTTCGGTTCAATCCCAACATTCAGACGAAGCGAAACACAGAATCCTACTCGCTGGTTACTCGTCGTGGAGCAAATGAAATTGCAGAAATGTTTCGATTGCTTGCGAGGTTGATCGAAGAAGAACACGATTGGTCTAGTGGGCTTCCAGGAATAGTCCATTGAAGCATTTTTCAACGGCCCATTTCAAGCCCAAATTCTTATACCCATCAATTTCCGGCCCTTAAAACTAGGGTTGTACATTCAACCCGGCAACCTGACAACCCGGACCAACCCAACCCGAACTATAAGGGTTGGGTTGGATTGGATTAGCATTTCGGGTAGGGTTGGGTTCATTTTTCTGAACCCGAACTGAATCGGTTATGGGCAAAACCTTCGAGTTGACCCGAGCCAAATAAAGATATATAAAATATATTAAGAATCCTTGTATTTTTGTTACTTTAACCAATTCTTAAAAAATGTCGGTATTTAATTGTCTTTAGTTTTATGACAATGTTGAACTATGTTAATATGTTACAATTTTCGTTCGTTATTTTTTATTAAATTTATTATTATTATTATTATTTCAATAATTATAGATTTATTTGTAATTGTTTGTGAACTTTTAATATATGTTATCTAAGATTGTATCCGAATAATTATAAATTGTGGATAAATAAAACTTAAAAAAAATTTGACAACCAACCCGAACCCAACCCAAAAATAGAGGGTTGAGTTGATTGGGTTGGGTTACCAATCCAACCAACCCGAACTTTTGGGTTGGGTCAAAAGAATCCCCTAACCCGACCATGTACAGCCCTACTTAAAACTTTCAAAATTTTAAAATTATAAAAGCAAAAATAATTAATTATATATATATATATATATATATATATATATATATATATATATATTAATTTGAAGCGTTCAAATTAATATTAAATATATTAAAAGAGAAAAATATATTTACTACATTTGATACATTAAATATTAAAATAATAAGTTTAGATGCATTAATTTAACGTCATTGGTGATGACCAAACTTGAGTTTCTTGAATGATCGGCAAGAATTCTATTCACTTTTTTAATGCTCTCGTGCAAACCTAACCAAGCATTGCATAAATAAACTGACCCATATACCAGTTATGTTTGTTAGTGAAACCGTCAAACGTGGAAGCTGTAGTTTCCAGGGTTTGGAGCTTATGGGTTGAGTTGCTCCGAGAAATCTCGTTTCTTGCTCGTCTAGTTAAAGAGGTGTAGACTCGTTACGTTAGATGACATATGAGAGTAGTAAGAAAATACATTGAGTGGTTTTTCTTTTTTTCTTTTTGTAAAGTTAAGATAAGGACGGACCAATCTAAGGACGTGTCAGTTGAGTGAACATTGTACTTGTTCGAGGATAAATATACTACTTGGAAAAAAGAATATCATGATGCGCTTCATGTCAGGGAGTAAACCAATAATCAATTGTTAAACCGGTTCGGTTGGTTGGTTGGATGTTAAGAAAATATAAAGATTAATCGTTTTGAACGGTAAATATTGATACGTTAGGGCGTACTTTGTATTTTGTCTAAATATTTATAACACTTACCTCTAGTAGATATTGTCTGCTTTAACCCGTTATGTATTACCGTCAACCTCACAATTTTAAAATGCATCTGTTAGAGAGAGAGAGGTTTCCACGCTCGTATAAGAAATGTTTCATTCCCCTCTCTAACTAATATGGAGTCAACATCCTGACTAGTACACCACCAGATGTCTGCCTCTATTACTCTGAATTAAAAATATATATATATAGAAATTACCCACGTCCTTATTTTTGGATGAAAAATATTAATATTTTATTTTAAAAATATTTTTAAATTTTCAAAAATTTTATTAATATCTTTGAACTATTTTTTTAATATTTTTTAATTCTGAATATTAATAAAAAATTTAAATTTATAAATATTTTAAATACTTTAAAAGTTTTATTAAAAAATTTTAAAACTTATTATTTTTTATAGATATTTTTATTAATTTAATTTTGAATTTCTAATTTGAATTAAACAAAATAATAATAATTATAGATTTTATGATAATAGAGAGGTGGAATATGAATATTTTATCCCAACCATATCTCTATATATATATATATATATATCAATATATATATATATATATATATATATATATATATATATATATATATATATATATATATATATTATATGAAAAAAAAAAAAAAAAAAAAAAAAACCCTTTTTGTGTCTAGTCCATGTCATAGGGGAATCCAAAAATAAAGTTTCAAATATTATTTTGATTTTATTCTTTTTTTTTTTTTTTTTGTATTTTTAAATATTTAATTTATTTGATGTAATTAAAAAAAATGTAACAAAAAAAAAACATAATAATTAAGGTGATAATATTTTTATTCATATTTTTGTATTTCGAGATTTGTGAGATCTCGTATCGGTTGAAGAGGGGAACGAAACATTCTTTATAAGTGTGTGAAACATCTCTTTAGTAAACGTGTTTTAAAACTGTGAGGCTGACGTCGATACGTAACGAGTAAAAAATAGGCAAATGGTATTAGAGGCAGACATCGAATAGTGTGCTAATGAGAATGCTGGGACTCGAAGGTGGTGGATGGATTGTGAGATCGGTGTACCATCAAAGACGCTGGGATTCTCCCCCCCTCTCGGAGTGGATTGAGACTGACGACGATACGTAACAAACCAAAGTAAAACGTATCGACTAGTGGTGATCTTACAAGTTTCTCGTATAAACAAAAATTTGTTCGATAACTATTTATTACTTTATAAGACGTTTTAATAGTTGATTTAGTGCTAATCTAGAATGACTTTTGTAATCAATTCAGTAAAGCGGTTTTGAAAATTTGACCGAACAGAGAGGCTCGTTCATTCCCATATAAAGAGGGTAAATCAGTAATTTCATTAAATGTTGATTTTGACCTAGTTATAATTATGAATAACTCGGGAATAATTTACTTTCGACATTTTATCTAGCTGAAATGGACGTTGTTCTTATCCAATCGAACCCATTTTCTTTTAAAATAAAAATCCCGATCATCTATATATCTATATATCTATATATATATATATATATATATGAGAAATTAAAATGCATGATTATATATTGTGGAATATGTGCAAAATTTTACTTTAATTTGTAAAGAAAAAGAAAAGGTGTGATTCTCATTCTCTAGTGTTCTCTTTAATAATGAACATAAGGTAATATTTCACCAAAGAATATAATCCATTTGAAAAAAAAAATCATTTATTTACTAATTGGCACGTTGGCTCGGTGTAATAGCTCAAACTCACAGTTTATATTGTCCGTTTTGGTCCATTACGTATCGGGTCTGATTTTAAAATACGTCTACTAGTAAGAGGTTTCCACGCCCTTATAAGGAATGTTTTGTTCCCCCTCCAACCGATGTGAGACCTCACAATCCACCTCTTTGGGGCCTAGCGTCCTCGTTGGCACATCGCTCGGTGTCTAGCTCTAATAACATTTGTAACAGCACAAACCTACTGCTAACAAATATTGTCCACTTTGGCTCGTTACGTATCGTCGCCAATCTCACGATTTTAAAATGCATCTGCTAGGGAAAGGTTTCCACACCCTTATAAGGAATGTTTTGTTCCCCCTCCAAACCGAGGTGAGACCTCACAATCCACCTCTTTAGGGTCTAGCTCTAATAACATTTGTAACAGCACAAGCCTACTGCTAACAAATATTGTCCGCTATGGCTCGTTACGTATCGTTGTCAGTCTCACGGTTTTAAAATGCATCTACTAGGGAAAGGTTTCCACACCCTTATAAACAATGTTTTGTTCCCCCTCCAACAGATGTGAAACCTCACAATCCACCTCTTTGGGGCCTAGCGTCCTCGTTGGCACATCGCTCGGTGTATAGCTCTAATAACATTTGTAACAGCACAAGCCTACTGCTAACAGATATTGTCCACTTTGGCTCATTACGTATCGTCGTTAGTCTCACGATTTAAAACGCATCTACTAAGGAAAGGTTTTCACACCTTATAAGGAATGTTTTGGTCCCCCTCCAACCGATGTGAGACCTCACAATCCACCTCTTTAGGGTCTAGCGTCCTCGTTGGCACATCGTTCGGTGTCTAGCTCTAATAACATTTGAAACAGCACAAGCATACTGCTAACAAATATTGTTCACTTTGGCTCGTTACGTATCGTCGTTAATCTCACAGTTTTAAAACGCATCTACTACGGAAAGGTTTCCACACCCTTAAATGTTTTGTTTCCCTCTCCAACCGTATTGGAATTGTAAATTTTTTCCTCATAACGTTTCGAGTTTGTCATCCAGTTCGTTGAATCACAACGTTTGGTTTGAATAACTACAACGTTTTTGTCTACTTGATCGTGGAACAGGCTTCTGAATTTTCAATTTTATGTCTAATAAACCGCTAATTTATTCAAAACTGTAAAAGTTAATCGATTAATCTCAGCTATAAAACTGCAAAATAAGTCAGGTTTTCAATCACGAGCTCACAAGCTCAATAAGATTTTTTGTGATATCTCTTTTTTAAAGTTGCTTTTTCTTTAAAGTATATTCCCACGAATAGTCTATTCTCAGTTCAAATTTATATTTAAAATATTATAACGGGTTTGAGTATCATATGACATCATTAGAGTATTAGTCAGCGGTGCTCATCGAAGTTTTCATCAAAGTTAGTCGTCAACGATGTGCATAGGACACGGCTTCAAAGGTTGTCGCTAGAGGTAGTTATCAGAGTTGATCATGCAATGGTGGTTGCTAGAGTTGTCGTTGGAGTAGTTTCTGGACTCGAGTCATTGGTGGTGCTATGGTGACCGCTAGCGAGCAAGTTAGCGTGAGAATATTTAGGTCAGTTTCATCACATGACTCAATAACTTGATCACCTCGGATTACCTAACCCAAACCATTAAGATTGGGTCGATTTTTTTTTTTTTTTTTCCTAAAATTTCGGGTTGGTAGGCAGGTTGACATTTTTTTGATACTGTCGACCCAACCAACTCAAAAATATGGTTACAACCTAACCCTACTCTATTTTTAAGATTATTATCCTGGTTAAGAATATTTGACGTTTGTAACTAATAGTAGTGATACATTATGACTTGGGAAGGATTGATATTTAAAATTAATAGTATTTGAAGTTTATTATTATGGTTTTTTATAAATAATAATAATATAAAAAAAAAAATAACCCGACAACCCAACCTAACCCAAAAATAAACGATTTGAGTCAGGGTGTAAACTCTATTCAGATCACTCAGGCCACCAACTCAACTCAAGTCACCAACTCATATATACACTCAGTAAACCAAATCGACCCAAATTTATAGGGCAACAACCCGACACAAGAAATGTATATATATATATATATATCTCTGTGTGTCCCACATTGGTTGGGGAGGAGAACAAACCACCATTTATAAGCGGCTAGAAACCTTTCCTAGCAGACGCGTTTTAAAGCCTCGAGGGGAACACCATTTATAAGGGTGTAGAAACCTTCCCAACCTTCTCCTAGTAGACGCGTTTAAAGCCTTGAGGAGAAACCCGAAAGGAAAAGCCCAATGAGAACAGCATCTGCTAGCGGTGGATCTGAGCCGTTACAATATAAGTGAAAGAATAAAAAATAATAATAATTATTATTATTATTCTTCATTCCATAAAGCGTACGTAAATTTGTATATAAATATCCCCACCATTTTGCTTATCAGATATTCAAAGCGGAGAGGTTTCACGATGCCTTTCTACAAGCAATACAAAGGGACCAAAACAAACCCAACTGGTTTGGTTGGCTATGTCTTCCACCAGGACTATACTATTTCTCCCCACAAAGTTGCTTTGTTGGTGCACGAGAACCCCGGCCCCGACACGACGGTGACTCGGGACTCCTTGACTCAGTTCGATAACCTGTATGGCATTGTCGCCGATGAAGGTATCGATGTAAAGGCTGCAAACTATATTTCCTCCACTCTAGCACGGTTCAAAAGTTTGAATGAGTTAACTCCGATAGAAATACTGTCTCCTCCGTTGGCTCGTCGTGAGGTTTAATTTGTATGTTTGTATTATTATTCTAAGTTAATAATTTAGTTGATTTGAGCATAGCTCACGAATGGCAGATTGTTCGTAATCATAACGTTGGGCATGTTTTTATAACATCGTATTTGCAACGACAACTCCCTCCTACATTGTGTGACATCATGCTTGTCCAAGGCGTGTTGTCAGATGTCCCGATCATGCTTGTTCAAAACGTGTTGTCCATAGCCGCATGTCCGTTCCAAACCTCTTTTACATGTTTTCATCTTAGATAGTTATTTACTATTTCATGTTGTGTCAATATGGGGATGTATGACCATTCACCGAAATCGTGCCTACACCTATTATAGCTTTGCCCGCACAAGTCCAAATCCTGTTGCTGACATTTTTGTTCTTTTTCGGGGAAAAATGATTTTTTTAACTTCATTTTTAACTCCAGTACTCCAATTTCCCGGGAACGGGAAAAAACTACATCAGAAATTGTGATTTCTACGTACCCAAAAGTTAGAAGTTTACGACCACCCTCGCAGTCACACTGAATAATTTTCTCGTTAGAAATTTTGTTTACTCCCCTTTATCCTGACAAGCTCAGATCGATTGATCAACAACGTAAACTAAAAACACGACCGAGGAAGCCATGAGATCTTCAGTATATTGGATCAGAGGTGAAGTCGAGCATTTGAATGCATATCATATTCTTGTATAGTGTAGATATTTCATTTCGCATATCATTATGTCAAAAAATTTAACTTACGGACTGACTAGAGACACCTTTCGTTTGAACGATCTCTTGAATCTCTTCCAACGACATAATCGACGCCGAACTGTCGAATTCTGCACTCTCCAGCTGCTCGTGTAACTACAGACACAAACGAAAAACGAGAAACAAAAACACAAACACAACTTAACAGATAACAATTCGTTCATCATGTCGAAAAATATTTAGCTCTTGCTATGTGAGTTGAAGGCGAAAAGTATAAACCTTATCGAGAATAGCAGACTGGTCGTCCGAGTGTAACGTGCGCATGTGTTTCAACATCTCGAGTTGCTATATGAAACGTTCATTCAGTTTCCAAGAACACAATTGCTATTCAAAAGAATTGTGGAGAAAAGTTTGGTAGTTCACCATTTTGTGTAGTTGGTGTTCATTGTTCATCTTTTCAGCAAACTCATATGGTTCAAGCTCTGCTTCATCACATGCCATCTCTTCCCTGTTATAAGTTCATTTAATCCAAAAAGAATATTTGAAAACCGAGTTCAATACGAATTGGAGACGACTTACGCTGCAACGAACTTGTAGAAACGAACCATCAGCTCGAGATCGTTCTCGTAAAACGAATTCACTTTCCCTAAGCAGGATATGCCAAATCGTGAATCTGTAGAACATAATGATCGAAGAAAGCCTAAATGTGTTGGGTTATTGGTTTATAAGCAAATAGCACAACACTACCGATAGAAAGGAAAGTTCGTTAACCATGTCCTTATCTACTCATCCCGAACTTAGATCAATTAGATAAAGCATGTACTTTCGACTAAGAGATCAGAAGTTGAATTTTCTCACTCTACATACTGAGGTCAGAAAACAATGTTCTCGTATTATTTCACAATTATCTGTAACAACTCAAGTCCACCACTAACAAGTATTGTCCGCTTTGGTCCATTACGTATCGCGGTTAACCTCACGATTTTAAAACGCGTCTTTCAGGGAGAAATCTCCACACCCTTATAAAGAATGTTTTGCTCCCTTCTCCAACCGATGTGGGATCTCACAATCCACCCTCTTTGGAGGAGGGCAGCGTCCTCGCTAGCACACTACCCAGTATCTGCCTCTAATACCATTTGTAACAACCCAAGCCCACCGCTAACTGATATTGTCCGCTTTTTCTCGTTACGTATCGCTATCAGTCTCACGGTTTTAAAATGCAACTTTTAGGGAGAGATTTCCACACCCTTGTAAGGAATGATTTGCTCCCCTCTCCAACCGATGTGGGATCTCACAGTCCACCTCCTTTTGGGGGCCCAGCGTCCTCGATAGCACACCGCCCAATGTCTGACTCTAATACCATTTATAACAGTCCAAGCCCACCACTAACAAATATTGTCCGCTTTGGCCCATTACGTGTCGCTGTCAGCCTCACGATTTTAAAACGCATTTTTTAGGGAGAGGTTTCCACACCCTTATAAAGAATGTTTCGTTCCCCTCTTCAACCAATGTGGGATCTCACAATCCACCCCCTTCCTCATTAGCATACCACCCAATGTCTAGCTTTAATACCATTTGTAACAGCTCAAGTCCACCGCTAATAGATATTGTCCGTTTTGGCCTATAATGTATCACCATCAGCCTCACGGTTTTAAAACGCATATTTAAGGAAGAGGCTTCCACTGCTTCGTTCCCTCTCCAACCGATATGGGATCTCACAATCCACCCTCTTTGGAGGCCAGCATCCTCGCTGGCACACCACCCAGTGTCTGGCTCTAATACTATTTGTAACAGCCCAAGCCCACCGCTAATAGATATTGTCCACTTTGGCCCATTACGTGTCGTTGTCAGCTTCACGATTTTAAAATGCATCTTTTAGGGAGAGATTTCCACACCCTTATAAGGAATGATTTGCTCCCCTCTCCAACCGATGTAGGATCTCACAATCCACCTCCTTTGGGGCCCAACGTCCTCGATAGCACACCACTCGGTGTCTGACTCTAACACCATTTATAACAGTCCAAGCCCACCACTAACAAATAGTGTCCGCTTTGGCCCATTACGTGTCACTGTCAGCCTCACGATTTTAAAACACATCTTTTAACGATGTTCAAAGAAAACGACAAAGAAACAAACAGTAATGGCCTGGAAAAGACTAACCAATTCCCATTTCAGAAAATATCTCTTCCTGAATAGCGGTTGTCACAGCTACAGCTTCCTGCAGAAGGCAACAAAAAGCTTCTCATCATCTACAGTTGCACCATCACAACTTCATACATTATTAACAAATTCATATGATCTGTGAAACCCTGAATTAAAGAATGAACGCAAAAGTACATAACACAAGGACAAAACGAAAAGGTGTAAGTCCACCGCTAGCAGATATTGTCTTTTTTGGGCTTTCTCTTCTGGGCTTCCCCTTAAGGTTTTAAAACGCGTCTACTAAGGAGAGCTTTCGACACCCTTATAAGGAATACTTCGTTTTCCTCTCCAACCAATGTGGGATCTCACAATCCCCTCGCTGGCACACCGGGTGGTGTCTAGCTCTAATACTATTTGAAACCGTTCAAGCCCACTGCTAGCCGATATTGTCCTCTTGGGGCTTTCCCTTCTGAGTTTTTCCTCAAGGTTTTAAAACGTGTCTACTAGAGAGAGAGACTTCCACACCCTTATAAGGAATGTTTCGTTCTCTTCTCTAACCAATGCAGGATCTCACAATCCACCCCCATTGGGGCCCAACGTCCTTGCTGATACACCGCCTGGTGTCTGGCTCTAATACCATTTGTAACATCCCAAGTCCACCACTAGCAGATATTGTCCTCTTTGGGCTTTCCCTCAAAGTTTTAAAACACGTCTACTAGGGAGAGGTTTCCACACCCTTATAAGGAATGCTTCGTTCTCCTCTCCAACTAATGCGAGATCTCACAATCCACCCCCTTGGAGCCCAACGTTCTCGCTGGCACACTACCCAGTGTCTGGCTCTGTTACCATTTGTAACAGTCCAAGCCCACAACTAGCAAATATTGTCCTCCTTGGGCATTCCCTTCTGAGCTTCCCCTCAAGGTTTTAAAAAGTGTCTATTAGGGAGAGGTTTCTACACCTTTATAAAGAATGTTTCGTTCTCACAACCCATCTGCCTTGGAGCCCAGCGTCCTTTACTGACACACCGCTCAGTGTCTTGACTTTAATACCATTTGTAACAGTCCAAACCCACCACTATCAGATATTGTCCTCTTTGGGCTTTCCCCAAGGTTCTAAAACGCATCTACTAGGAAAAGGTTTCTACAACCTTATAAAAAATGTTTCGTTCTTCTCTCCAACCAACGTGGGATCTCACAAAAAGGGCTAAGAACACAACAAGAACAGTGATTGATGGAGGAGGAAGATGTTAAAAAACGCATTCCTCCAAACCCAATTCCACTACAAAGTCATTCCTATCAACCAGATAGAGTTAGATAGCTGTCTAATGAGATTGAACCCTCACGGATATTACAGAACAGCTAATAACCAAACAGAACAAACCCATTTCCCCTAAACAAATGGAGGATTTGGCAGAGTGTTTATGCAACTTAATGACTAAAGTTCATCCACATAACTAGTTCCAAGTGAAAAACAATCAAACCCCATTTCAAAACAAGCAACAACAAACGATCTAAACCAAAAAAACCACTAAACTAGCAACAAATTTTGAAGAACATTCACCTGATTATCATCCCTAACAGCATCAGCAATCCGTTTCTTCACATCTGCAAGATCAGATGCAGAAAGAAAACGTTAATTTAGGGGAAAGATTAGGGAAAAACAGAGGAACGAGGAGAGTAAATGTTAGATTATAACCAGAGAGGGAAACGATGGCAGAAAAGCGATTGAAAAGATGAAACAATTGGTCTCTAGAGAGCATAGAAGGAATAGAAGGGGTACGGTTCATCGCCATAGCCGGAAGGAGAGGCAGAAATTGAAAAACGATGGCCCCCTAACGCGCCAAGACGAGGCGATTGATTACATTTTTGACCCTTTAGTGAATTCTAAAGGGCCCTTTTCACGATTCCCAATTGGGCCCACTGCAAGACCTTGCCATTCATTTGAAGAACCCATTTGGCGATTGGAAGAAACATGGAATGGTTGTGGCTACTGAGGTCCTGTCTTTTAGCCACCATTAAAGCTCCTTGCTATGCTGAAAATGAAATTGGTAAAATTTGTTCGTTGTCTGTTGGTATTATTTGGGCAATGTTTTAATGTCCCTTCAAATGTCACTTTTGGTTCATCTTTCCCCTTTCATTCATTTTCTTTATAGTCTCTTGTTTAGGGAATTTAAATAAAATAATGGATCTACGTGTATGTGCATCCAATTATACTCGAGAATGAAAGTAAAACTCAAGGTCAGTCATGAATTTGTATGGTGCATCTATTTGCATTTTTCAACTCGAGTCATTACTAGTTGAATGACGATCTATTGCGGAGGTCATTGGATAGCATTCTTGTGAATAGTTTTATGTGTCAAATAATGTTCTCATATTTTCATTTGGTTCAAGCCTAGTTTGAACTTAGACTCCATTGATGGAGTTGCAATCCGTGTTTTCATATTTTAGTTAGATTTCATGAACTCCAATGTTATGTGATCTTGATTGTATGCTAAAAGTATCATTATAGATGCTATCAGAGCATAACTTCTCCTATTATGATATGGTTTGGAGACAAACTGAAGTGAAAGCTAGCGATTATGTGACACCGGAGTAAAAGTAGAGTACATAAATGAACCAAAACCACATCCGAATGAAAATAGTCACGAGGATATTAAGTTACCGATAAGAAAAACTTAAAAGAATTTCTTTCCGAGCCTCGTTGTTCTCTACTAAACAATTTTTTTACGATCCACCTAGCCTCATTGTTCAAAGTTACTTCTTTCCAACTCTCTATTTGACCAAGTCCCCAAAATAGTAGGCATATTAAATAAGTTGTAAAGGTAATTCTCACTCTTGAAAATCAAAGAACAAACGCTCATAAACAGAAGTTCATAACTGACACAGAGTTGTGATAGAATCGCATCAATTAATAGATTTATAACAATAGATTAAATATTTTGTGGTCCGATCTTATACACGGGATACGGGACACACTTAAGGAATGAACTAAATTCACAAGGAATGAAAAGGCAACTCCCCACAATGTGCTGCAAAATAAAATTAATGACCAATTCCTTTCTACCCTACAAATCATCACCAAATATTGGAAGAACAATCAGCAGCAACATTCCCAACAAAACCCCTCTAACCAGGATTCAATCCCAGCTTATTTATCAGTCATACCCAGAAAAACCAGAAACAAAAACGACTCGAGTTTCAATGAAATCGATAATAATAAGCATTAACAAGAAGAAAACGAGAACAAGAAAAGAACCGATGATCGATATGTAGTTCTCATCTCTATGAATATCATCTCTAAATCTCGGACTTCCAAACGTCTAGCACGACGACTTATCGAGGTGGTGGTGTGGGCGGGATGTGAGATTTCGCAAACCCCGCCCATGCAACTATACCAACAACAAGTATTACCCATCCAAATATGTCATACTTCAGATCACTGCTCTTCGTTTCCTTTGATGTCTAGAAAGAAGTAAAGCATGAAGTTAAGAGCTTGTAAACTGTTTATGATCCGTTCTTTTTGGGAAGAAACCGAGTTTTTAACGAGCAAAGTGAAAGAATGTGCAAGGAAATACGAAAAAAAGCTAGTCCAAGTCCACCGCTAGCAGATATTGTCCTCTTTTAGCTTTCCCTTCCGGGCTTCCCCTCAAAGTTTTAAAATGCGTCTGCTAGGGAGAGGTTTCTACCCCGGTTCGTTCTCCTCTCCAACCAATGTGGAATCTCAAAATGAGTATATAGTAAGATAAAGGTACCTTTTTTCTAACAAGTTAACGGAATATATAAGGCATGTGTTCGTAGATCATAGCAATTCAGCTGATACGTTATCGTCCCTAAGCAATAAGCAATACCTTAGTACTAGACGAAGCAGACGGTTCAGCTGTTCCAGTCGTCTGTTGAACAAACCCATGCTTATGAATTTCTGCATACAATTCTGGGGCCTAAAACACACAATCCACCAAATAAAAACGGGTCATGAATATAACAAAAGGGAGAAACAAAACACCAAGTAAATAGTCAAGTTCTAGTTTACAACATGAAAGCATTCAAATATATTTGTTCCACTAATCTTGTTTCTTTCTTCATTTCAAGAGAGACTTATCCCTAATGAAAAATACTTCATTACCGACACGGTGGCGCCGCCACCTCTAAGTTCTTGACACCCGCTTACTTTTTATTTAAAAAAAAGACAAGATAAGAAGAAAGTCTCTTCTCTCTTGTAACGGCCCAAGCCCACCGCTAGCAGATATTGTCCTTTTTGAGCTTCCCCTCCCCAACCGATGTGGGATCTCATAATCCACCTCCGTCGGGTCACCACATCCTTACTTGCACATTGCCTCGTGTCCACCCCCCTTCGGGACTCAACCTCCGCGTTGACACATCGACCGGTGTTTGGCTCTCATACTATTTGTAATAGCCCAAGCTCACCGTTAGCAGATATTGTCCTCTTTGGGCTTTCTTTTTCGGGTTTCCCCTCAAGGTTTTTAAAACGCGTCTGCCAGGGAGAGGTTTCCACGCCCTTATAAAGAATGTTTCGTTTTCCTCTCCAACCGATGTGGGATCTCATAATTCACCCCCCTTGGGGCCCAACGTCCTCGCTGGCACTCGTTCCCTTCTCTAATCGACATGGGACCCCAATCCACCCCCCCCCCCCCCTTCAGGGCCAGTGTCCTTGCTGGCACACCGCCTCGTGTCCACTCCCCTTCAAGCCTCAGCCTTCTCTCTGGCACAACGCCCGATGTCTAGTTTTGATACCATTTGTAATAGCCCAAGCCCACCGCTAGTAGATATTGTCCTTTTTGGGCATTCCCTTTCAGGCTTCCCCTCAAGATTTTTAAAATGCGTATGCTAGGGAGAAATTTCCACACTCTTATAAAGAATGTTTCGTTCTCCTTCCTAACGGATGTAGGATCTCGCACAAATCCTCTCATTTCAAAGCCATTGAAAGGAGATTAGTAATCTTGAAAATGGAAAGACATCCAAATTGCACCAAAGAATGTTGAAGTACCTTTGCAGTCACCTCCAAAGACTTTAGATAAAGTTCATTTCCAGGATCCTGAATGCAACAACAAAAAACCATGTCAAACTAGGAAAGCCATCAAGAAATGCATATTTATAAGCTCACTCCACGGTTTTCTAGCTTCAGTACCTCGTCCACAGCTTGCTTGAAGTATACCGACGCCTTATCAAAATAACTCTTTGCCTCATCCTGGTTCGGGTTCAAAAAGGCATGGGAAGTATAAGCATTTCCCAAGCACCAAAGAGCATCATGCTTCTTGGGGTTAATCAATAGTGCCTCCTCCAGCTTAGCTATTGAATCTGCCTCAACCCCATTTCAAATTAACCCACAATATACTCATTGTCCATCACCAAAATCATTAGATTAGAAGAAAAGGGCAAGGAAAATCTTAGAGCAGCAACAAATTAAAGTCAAGCAAAAATGTTCTCAATTCCCATGCTTCATCATCCAACTGGGTAGAACAAAAAGATACCTAGAATCATCTTCTTCGATTCTATAACGCTTTGAAACTGAGATAGCTCTAACAAAGCTCCTGCCCATCTTGTCAAATTCTACATGAAATTCCATACATTTGATAATCAAATACAGCTCAAGAGTCATAAACACAACACCCATTAAAGAAAAAACGCCCATTATCTAATAAACTACAGGATTAGTTTCAAACATTTAAACAGAGTTCTAAGCTGACAGCCAAATGGTAACTCGGATATGAACAGGGAGCCATTACTTTTCTTTATTTTCACTCCCTCTAGCAATCAAAATGCAAGAATTGGGGCCTTATCTCGTGATTAACTCACAGAAATTGATGCCATGGCTTAAAATCATCAAGTAATTGCAGCACTATGCTCCTATGGATGAATGACGACAACTAAAAAGCTAGTTAACACCCAAATTTCAAGCACAATTGAAACCAACGCTCGAGTTCATAACATTTTATAGAATTAAACATAATCCTCCACAAACCCAACAAAAACAAAAACAGCCACAAAATCAACATAAACAGCGCAATGAGCAAATTAAGAGACGAAAAAAGAACAAGAAAAGAAAACTCACATCGGCATCGAGGGGATTCTGGGCGTATGTAGCTTCGGCATTCTTCCGAGCGTGCTCGAAGAAAAGTAAGCGATCGAAATCGCTCGGCTGCAAATCCATTAGAAGAAAATAGAAGGATCGGGGGCTTTGAAAATCCTTGTCTGAGACACTATGAAATTGGAGAGCAAGAAGAGAAGGCGCTTCGGCAATGGAGGACACGTCCAGACCGGAGGAACCAGCTTGATTCTCGATTCTCCATTCCGTACCGAGTTTGAACGATGGGCCAGAAAAGAATTGGGCCCATTTAGGTTCTTATAAGCCCATCTTCACATATCCTCAAAATAATAATAATAATAATAATAATAAATAATAAATAATAATAATAATAATTCAACCTTTCTCTATATGTACGTGTAATTAATTTTGTAAAAAATTGCTAGGTTGTTTTTTAAAATTTATTATTATAATATGATTTTTTTTTTTTTTTTGTGGGAACGAGATGTGATGTCCCACATTAGTTGGGGGGAGAACAAACCACCATTCACCGAGGTGTGGAAACCTTCCCTTAGTAGACACGTTTTAAAGCCTTGAGGGGAAGCCTGGAAGGGAAAGCCCAAAAAGGACAATATCTGCTAGCGGTGGATTTGGGCCGTTACAAATAGTATCAGAGCCAGACACTGGACGATGTGTCAACCTTCTCGCTGTTCCCCGAAAGGGGGGGGGGGGGAGGGGGTAGACACGAGGCGGTGTTCTAGTAAGGACACTAGCCCCCAAAGAGGGGTGGATTTGGGGACAGTCCCACATCGATTAGAGGAAGGAAAGAGTGTCAACGAGGACGCTGAGCCCCGAAGGGGGGTGGATTGATTTATAAGTGTGGAAACCTTCCCCTAGTAGATGCATTTTAAAGCCTTGAGGGGAAGCCCGAAAGGGAAAGCCGAAAGAGGACAATATCTGGTAGCGATGGATCTAGGCCGTTACACGAGAATTGAAGTAGGAGGTGGGGATGGGGACACGATAAATTTCTCATCCCTACCCTGCTTTGTGTTACAATCACATTCTTACGACAGCGGGACAAAAATTGTGGAGCACTGTGAGAAATTTGAACTTTGCGGATAATGTTAGAGTATGCTCGAGTCTCGAGTCACGTTTGCGATAAATGCTTTAGAAAACATGATTGAAAACAATTTGAAGGAATCACACATGGGTTACCCGAGAAAAAGTTCACACTCATTGTGAAATCCCACATTAGTAGGAGAGGAGAACGAAACGTTCCTTATAAGGGTGTGGCTAACGATGATACGTAGTAGGCTAAAACGGGACAATATATCAATATGTGCTAGTGGTGGGGATTAGACAGCTACACGTTTATTGATTGTTCGTGAATTGCGCATATTTGAAATGAATGTCTTTCATTTTGAAAATGGTGGTCGTCGACCGTGAACAAATAAAGAAGAAGGAAAAAAGTGACGACGGCTACAATGACGGTGGCTAGTTGTGACCGACGACAGTCGACATTAGGGTTTCAGTTAAAGACAAGACGGAGATTAAAAACTATTTAAAAAAAAAAAATTAAAGATATTCACATTTATTATTATTGTTATTATTATTATTATTATTATTTTATAAATTAATTAGAACCTTCCAAATCCAAACAAACAAATATTAATTATAAAGAAATTAATTTATAAAAAACTTCATTAATATATATAAATTATAAACAATTCAACCAAACAAAGCATTCACCAACTTTTATTGTTTTTATGTATTAAAATGGAATAAAAAAAATAAACCCACCCATGTGCTTATTTTTAAATAATAATTACAATAATAAATATAATTTAAAATTGTTGCTAAATTACTAGACATTATAGATAAGATTGAAAAAAATAATAATAAGTGAGACATATGAATAATTACATATAGGGGCCTATAATTTAATTAATTACACGTTTTCCCACGTGCTATCATTTTTTTTTTTGTGATTCAAATCTCTAATATTTTGAACTCTCGAGTTTTCTTAGTAAAAAAAATTCTAAAAGTTCATGTAACATAGAATTGTTCGAAACGAAACATGTTTAACTTTGAAGTTCCTAAATCGTCCTCAGTTCGCCGGAATTGCTAGTAATCGCCGATCAGCCATACGGCGGTGAATTCATTCCCGAGCCTTGTACACACCGCCCGTCACACTATGGGAGCTGACCATGCCTGAAGTCGTTACCTTAACTGCAAGGAGGGGGATGTTGAAGGCAGTGCTAGTAACTGGAGTGAAGTCGTAACAAGGTAGCCATACTGGAAGGTGCGGCTGGATCACCTGCTTTTCAGGGAGAGCTACTGTTTGTTGGGTATTTTGGTTTGACACTATTTCACACCCGAAAAGAAGCGAGCTACATCTGAGTTAAACTTGGAGATGACTAGGATTTAGCTACCGGAAAGATATTTGAAAGTTTTTTTTTCAACAATCATATCGTCATGATCACTCTCGTTCTCGGGTTGTTATAAATGATATCAGAGCCAGACACCGGACGGTGTGATATCGAGGACGTTAGCCCCCAAAGGGGACGAATTGCGAGAGATCCCATATTGGTTGGAGAGGGGGAACGAAACATTTCTCCCTAATAGACGTGTTTTAAAATTATGAGGCTGATGACGATACATAACAAGCCAAAACAGACAATATCCATTAACGGTGGTTCGGACAGTTACAAAGGTTTCAATTCATTCGTGTACTCCTCGTTAACACGGACGTTACAATAACATATATATATATATATATATTTATTTATTGATGTATGATAGATACATGCCTACATACATGCACACACGTGTCGTTATAATTTGATATTGCCAAACAATGGATATGGACTTCATACCGTACACAAAGGGATTTGCCAGCTATTTTTATTTTAATTTTCATTAAAATAAAGTGCTTTTACATTTTTGCCCCGACATTACTTTACAAATTACGGGAAAATTTATATATATTTTGAATAATGAGATTTGAAATATTTGATAAAAGACTTTTTTTTTAATTATTATTTTTATTATGATTTAATTTTTATTAATTTATTTCCGAGCGTTCATACCATATACTCGAGTCAGATTTCCATATGAAAATGTCTTATAATATTATTTTTGTCGAAATTTTATAATACAAGTTAATTTATATTATTTTAGAATTAAATATTAATTTTTATTTTAACATTATGTTAGGGTATATTTAATTAATTAATTAAAATATGTTTTTTCAATTGTTTTTTATTTTGAATTTTTATTTAGTTAAATATAATTTCATCGTGCTAATTACGTATATAAAAATAATAAAAAGAAAAAATTGAATGATGGCAATATAGTAATTGTAAAAACTCGACAAGGGCAATTTCGTCATATGCTTCTTTAAATACCCATAGATTCTTCTTCTTTACTCCTCTTCCCCTGTCGCTCGGCTTCTCAGCCAAGCAGATAAAAAGCCTTCTTTTTCGCCTTATCGCGATTCGCGATCCCTAAATCTAGGGCTTCTCACTTCAGTAAGTCTTCAAAATCCATGAATCTCTCGCCTCTCTTTCAGTTTCATCTTAATTTTCCGAGTTCTTTCCTTATCTGTTTATATTTGGTGATTTATTTCACTCGATTAACTTCATTTTTGTTCATTTCTTGTTCATTCATCTCTTAATTGTCTCTCTGGATCTCTTTTTTACTTGTTTTATCTTTTGATTTATGGGTTTTTTTTTTTGAGGTTTTGTTGTGATTGTAGCGAATTGTTAAGACCTAGATTTGGAGTTGTGTACTACAAGGGAAGTTTGAATTGAGAAAGGGAGTGTTCTTAAGTCTACTTCGATTCGTGTTTGACTTTGTTT
Organism: Cucurbita pepo subsp. pepo; assembly: GCF_057944985.1. NCBI lineage: Eukaryota > Viridiplantae > Streptophyta > Magnoliopsida > Cucurbitales > Cucurbitaceae > Cucurbita > Cucurbita pepo. Next base: position 2,382,921 of record NC_141801.1, on the reverse strand, counting down.
TGAGTTTGAATTGTGAATTGGAGATGGTGTTTTGACTTTGGTTTACTCTGATGATTTGTTTGATTTCCGTTGCTGAAATTGGGATTATTGGATCTGGGTACCTTGAAATGTGTTTCTAGAACTGTTTTAACGCGCATGCTTGCATCTGTTTTCTTAAGTTGTCAGGAAATGAACTTTTGAGGGGTTTTCCACTGTTATGCTTGGTTGTGAAGTGTGATTGGGGTTTGACATGGTTGACAGAGTTTCGTTTGGGACTGATTTTGCTTCACAAAGATTGATTTTGAGAAATGGTTCAATTGTTTATTCTGAAGTATAAAGATCTTGCTCTGTAGTAAGAGAGTAACACGATTCCATAACTTACAACAGCATTTGTTAGCCAATCTTCCACTAGTTACAATACTAACTAAGCTCATGTGTTGTTCGAGTGGTTTCTCCAAAAGTAGTTCTACTTCTCGATCATGTGTTGGGCTAAGTGGTGCTATGTGAGATCTCACATCGGTTGGAGAGGGGAATGAAACATTCTTTATAAGTGTGTGGAAACCTCTCCTTAGTAGACGCGTTTTAAAACCTTGTGAGGAAGTCTGAAAGGGAAAACCCAAAAGAGGACAATATCTGCTAGCAGTGGGCGTCGGCCATTACAAATGATATTAGAGCCATACACTGGGTGATGTGCTAGCGAGGAGACTGAATCCCTAAGAGGGGTGGACACCAGATGGTGTGCCAGCAAGGACGCTGGGCCCTGAAGGGAGGGGTCCCACATCGATTGGAGAGGGGAACGAGTGCCAATAAGGACACTGGGCCCCGAAGGGGAGGGTGGATTGTGAGATCCCACATGGTTGGAGAGGGGAACAAAACATTCTTTATAAGTGTGTGGAAACCTCTCCCTAACAAATGCATTTTAAGAACCTTGAGGGGAAGCCCGAAAGGGAAAACCCAGAAAGGACAATATCTGGGCTTGGGCTTGGGCTTGGGCTTGGGCTGTTACATGCTATGGCTAGGGTGTGATAGGCATTGTTTCAGTATAAGTTATCATTTATTATCTTAATAGTTGTAGTTTCTTCTCTCTCTCTCTCTCTCTCTCTCTCTCTCTTTCTTTGTGGGTAATGAGAGTGAACTTATTTTTCTTTTCCTCTTTACTATTGCTTAAAGGGATCTTCGTTCATCCTTATCACAATCGAGTGCTGCAAAATGGATGGTTCATATAGCTTTTGGCAATTGGGAGATGAGCTGCGTGGTCAGATGAAAGTCTCTGAGGATCATAAATGGTTATGGGCTGCATCTAAACTGGCTGAGCAGACAAGATTGAAGGGAGAGCGTCTGAATAACCTTGATTTTTCAAAGAGCTCTCTTGATGCAAGGCCAAGAGAAAAGTTCGGTTTTCAGGAAGATAACAAATTCGAAAGCTTCAATTTTAACATGTTGAGCTTGGATTCGAAAACGAACGATACGGTTAACAAAAATCCATTGAGGAATGAGATTTACAACATGAGTGCAGTTTATGGCAAGAACAATACAAATGTTGCAGGAAGCCTACATGGTACCAAGTACAGTAGCAATGACTTCGTCAACAAAGATCTTACCAATTATAGCAGCTCCAACAATAATGTTGGTGAAAACGCTAACTCAGTGAATTCGATTGACAAAAGGTTCAAGACACTGCCAGCGACCGAGACACTGCCCAGAAATGAAGTACTCGGTGGATACATCTTTGTCTGTAACAACGATACCATGCAGGAAGATTTGAAGCGACAACTTTTTGGTAATTGTGCTAACTTTTCTGACCTTGGCATGGCCTGTACGAATCACTTTGTGCCTATTACATTAACTACATGCTTATCAAGATGAACTGCTCGAAGTTTGAACTAAATTACTTACGAGAATTCTCGGAACTATGTTCAAGCTCGTAATACATTGTGGTAGACTAACAGAAATAGTTAGTGGCACAATCTCATATTTTGTATGTTGCAGGTTTGCCTCCGAGATATCGGGACTCCGTGCGTGCAATAACACCAGGCTTGCCTCTGTTTCTCTATAACTACACTACCCATCAATTACATGGCATTTTTGAGGTTTGTCATCTTTCTATTTACATAATTTTTCTCAAGTTTAGATTCAATAATACGTGATAGCAGGTAGAAAAATATACCAGTAGTCCCGAGGGCGTTGATAATCGGTCATGCAATATATCAATCCATGTCATAATGGCTTAGTTCTTAAGATTCTCCTTCTATTTCTAATATTTACAGTTCTTTAATGCCGATAAAGTAGTAGATGCTAGCGATATATCATTCGTCACTGTAAACTGTCCAATTTTTAATGTTTTTCGATATTGATTCTCGTGCAATGTCTCGTTTAAAGTTCGTTTCTACCGCTTATTTTGGTTTACGATCGGCTATTGCAGGCAGCAAGTTTTGGAGGTTCCAACATTGACCCAACTGCTTGGGAAGACAAGAAATGTAAGGGCGAATCCAGGTTCCCTGCTCAGGTAAAGTCTCGTCCGCAGTATTCTATTTTCGTGTGACGTCGGAGGCTCATAGTGTGCTTATAAAGCTCCCTTGTTTTTCGAATTAATAGGTTAAGATCCGCATCAGAAAGATCTGCAGAGCATTAGAAGAAGATTCATTCAGGCCAGTCTTGCACCACTACGACGGTCCCAAATTCCGCCTCGAACTATCTATCCCAGAGGTACCGCAAATTTTCCCCCATCGTAAAACAACTGCTTCTCTCCCGTGGCTAAAATTGCTTTGTTTTATATTCAAAATCACTCTAAAACATTGTCGCTTTACCTCGGTTGTACAGACATTGGATCTTCTAGACCTGTGCGAACAGGCTGGTTCTGCATCGTAAGCACCAATGGCGGGCTTACGTATCGAAATAACGAATGAAGAGGGCTCAATGGTTCCGGTCAGCAAAGGCTAAGACACAGATTTTCCAACGAGCGCAAGCTTAGGATGAGTCTGATAAAGCGAGAGTAGCGAGTTCAACGAGTTGAGGCGGAAGCCAAAATAAGTAAGGGAAGAAAAGAAAAGAAAGAACTTGTATCTTCTTCTTGTATTGTTGTTGTATTGTATCAGACAAGGTGAGCTGATAATGTACTAGTGAATGGTAGAGCTTTATATATATATATATATATATAGATATTCATTTAACTCGTAGGGTCTCACTACTTCCGAACAACGAACATCACTATGCTAACTCAGACATTGAGATGCACAAGTGATGTTCGATGGCGCTAAGACAAACCTTGCTTAAGGTTCAACAAAACCACAAAACTAGACAAAAAACGTATGTGGCTTGAGTTCCTCTCAAGGTTGGTCGTGAGCGTGTTAAAATCACGATGCCACACTCTTGAAAAAGTATGTGTGTTTTCCTTTTCTTGCCCGAGCCAAGGGATCATTCAGTTTCTACCAACCTTAGCTTCAACAAAAAAAAGTCGAAAAGCACTGACCCCTATCTATCGAGTTCGGCAATAATGATATCCCCAACATACCAAAACTAGCTGATGAATTAGAGTGAACTGTCAGACTAAAGTCAGAGAGAGTTTACGGTAATTGAAGTTTGTTTGTGAACAGTCAGTTGGCGTACTCATAAGTAAGTAGGTTTTGTTCATTTCATGATGAATCTTGTAAGATTCTCGAGAAATTCTTCGATTTTTTCGTACGTTCGTGACACAGAACTCGACTACTACAAGAAGTTACTTTAAGAGGAAGGAAAGAAAGGGATTTTTTCTCGTTAGATAAATGGATACGGAGACGGAAAGGGTGGTCGGCCTTAGGGGCATTAGTCATTAGTTTAACGGCCGTTCATGTCATAAACGGTCAAATGAAAACGAAATGGCGCCAAATGTTCACCATTAGTACGGGTAATGGCCGTAAATAAATATCGTCACCCCCAATCAATCGAACCATTGAATCTTCCAAACTCTCTCTCTCTCTCTCTCTCTCTCACACAGTTCCCATGGCTTCCCTTTCCTTTTCTTCTCTCTGCCTCACTGCAAATCCCTCTCCTCGCACATTCGGATCTGGAGCGTCCCACAGGTTTAACCACCTCACCACCTTCGGATCGTCGGCGAGTAAGAGATTTAGGTCTTCCATTTGCAGAGCTGCCTCCCTCGCCTTTCGCGATCTTGATGCAGATGATTTCCGCCATCCTCTTGACAAGCAGGTTCGAAGTTTTTTCTCGTTTCCTCACTGATTTTTGTTTGCGTGTTTGCTTTTCTTTTTCGTATTTTTTTGACTGCGTCATTTGTGAGATTGATGAAACGAGTTATCAGACAGATTAGTATTTTGGTGTGTATGTTACGAGGAATTATTTGCTATGTTTATCTCTGCTAATGATGATGGAAGCATGTTTAATTGTGATAAGAAAGTTTTGTGTTGACTGGAATAATCTTCAAGTTCAAAAAATTTCAATTATAAAATAACTATTTATTCCTAAAACGGTTTTTACTTGAATTGGATTATGTGAATCACAAGAAATACACCGGCTGTATAGAGAGATTGGTCTTTTTGTTATATTTTGTTATGTATGTTACGAGAAATTATTTGGTATGTTTGTTCTCTGCTAATGATGATGGAAGCATGTTCTATTGTGACGAGAAAGCTGATACTAATAACCGCGTTGTCTATACAGCCGGTGTATTTCTTGTGCTTCTCATAATCCAATTCAAGTAAAAACTGTTTTAGGAATATTTAGTTATTTTACGATTGAAAATTTTGAACTCGAAGTTTATTCCAGTCGTACGGAACATAAAATTTTTAACAGATTCAAAATTATCTACACAAGGCCTTAGTTTCCTTTATTCTCATACGTGAAAGCTTTTTGTGTTTATAATGGTCGATGGCCGAGGGGTTTCTATTATTATGCTTAGACGAAAAGGAAAAAAAATAACCAGAGAAATGAAGAGAAGAAAATGGAGAAATTTGAGGGAATGGGGGAGCTACGAAGAAGATGGAACTCGATTAAATTATCCTAATGGCATATCTGCAATTCATTTTCAGACACTTCCTACAGATCTGGACTCGAATATTTCTTTTGATTTCTGTGGATTAACGTTTGGATTATTAATATAAAACGAGGATATTATGACATGATAGGAACTTGAGCTTATTTAAATTACCATTGAACCCAAACGTGTTAGCTTTTGAGTTAGGTCGAGTTCTTTCCAATTCATTCTTTTAGTCAGGAAAAATTCCTCGCAGGGAGTGATGTCTACTGGATAATGACTCAACAGTTAATAAATGTACCATATTCCAGTCTCTCTATTTCGTAGAGTTAAGAGCAATCATCACATGAAAATCTAAGATTGAAGTAGCTTATGGTCATAGATTTTATTTATTTTTTAATATCCTCTTGCTCAAGTCAAGAATTATTCTCTCATGCAGAACACAATGATTTTGCGGGCAATTCCAGGGTTGAGCGAGCTTGGGAAGGTTTTATTGGGTAAGAGAACTGATGAACTTTCTGAATGATCTTCGAGCGTCCAATTGATAAAAAACATGCCTGTTGGAAAACAACCGTCTAGCTTCTGCTGAGTTTCCAGTTCAAGTATACATATTTTTATGATTGCAGCATGACTGGGTTGTTACAAGTTAGAGTTTAGCTTGTGAATGGTTTCCCGTCAATGAACTTACGAAAGAGCTTTAATAAATCTGATCTGCAACTAGGTTGTTGATGTTTTCATGATGATGATAAATTCATTAAAGACTGTAAACATGTTTTATATATAAGGTCCTGTGAGCATAAATTATTTTTTTATATTCATGAGCGTTCATTCCCGTTTACCTGCACCTCGACAATTTTGAAGGACAGTTGCTTGACATTACTACATTTGGTTATTGAAAAAACTGGTAGGATACTAAATTCTGCATAGTTAACCACCATAGCCTTAATTTGTTTCCTCTAACCCCTTTACTATTTACATTTGGCCTTATTGGTCACTAAGCAAACTAATGGTGGTTTCGTGAACATAATTTATTTATTTATTTCTTTTATGCATTATATATTTCAATCAGTTACTTCCATATCTGGTTTTGCCCTCGTTTGGCTACCTAGTTCTAATATTTTTTCCGTTAATGGCTCTGTTGTTTTGTCATTGCAGGAACCGTGACTGAACAAGTCATGCTCCTTGAGAACATAGGAACATCAATACTTGTTTCTGAAAATCAGGTGTTTGAACCCTAAAAATCCATTATCTGACGATTATATATTTTGCTTTACACCTTTTTAAAGATTTGACTCATTAGAAATCGAATATTTTCCCCTATGAGTTCTTTTTTTTTTCAATCAGAAATGCACTAAGATGAAAAGACTGGTCTGAATCTTACTAATAAATTAGTATCTTCCAATCAAATTACACACAAAACTTATGCATCTTTTCTCTTACTAAACTTAAAGACTATCTCTTAGCAGTTAGCTCTTCCAACTCTACTTTATCACTTGGATAAATGGTGGGAGTGCATTTAAGTTTATGCATTTGGGTATCTGGGATTTCCATTCAGATATGCAAAAAAATTGCTTGTCGCAGAAATTCCTTGCAGTTAATATGGAAATTGTATGATGAGCATCAGTTGTTCCTTACTAGGTGAACATGATGGGATTAAGCATGACATTTATAGCTAATGTGGAGCATATGTTTCTTCCCTGTTCAGCTTTCAGATCTTTATCAATTGATAATTGAGGCCGCCAAAGTACTCAATGTTGAGGCTCCGGATCTATACGTCCGTCAAAATCCTGTGCCAAATGCTTATACATTAGCCATAAGTGGCAAAAAGCCGTTTATTGTTGTTCATACTGGCCTTGTGGAGCTTCTTACACAAAAAGAATTGCAGGTATTCAATTATCTTCTAATAGGCACATGCTAAGTCTTGGGTTGCTGAATCAATTTGTAGCTTCATTTCTTTCATAGCAAAAAAGACATAAAATGCTTAGCATGGACATCATTGATCAAATACATGGCCATGCCATAACGTGGAACTCAAGTGTATTTTTTATTTATTATTTCATTATTGATGCTATTGCTATCTGTCACGTTACGTAACTTTCTATCACTTGAAATTTTCAGGCTGTTTTGGCTCATGAATTGGGTCATCTAAAATGTGACCATGGTGTGTGGCTTACATTTGCGAATATTCTTACCCTGGGAGCTTATTCTGTACCGGGTAAGCATTTAAATGACGGTTTGATTAGTATAATATAATTGTTGGGGCTAATTTGTTAATTGATCCTGTTAGAGAGTGGAGGAGTAACTATTGAGTACTAATGCAACAGTCTAATTCTATAAGACAAAGTTATCGATGGCATTGTTGGAGTGCATATAAGAATTTTAACATGAAAGAATATCATTTTTCTCCGTGGTCACCACAAGCATTATGATATGATATTTAAACGGGGAAAAAAATCAGGGAATATGTAGGCCTCAGGCTAAAGCTTTTTAAGTAACATACCTAAATTTCATTTATTATATTTTATAGGGCTTGGTGGTCTTTTAGCTCGGAACTTAGAAGAACAATTATTCCGTTGGCTTCGAGCAGCAGAGCTAACTTGTGATCGTGCTGCCCTTCTTGTCGCTCAGGATTCTAAAGTATGGATTTTATTTAACTATAAACCTCAAATTTCATCCGATTCTCTCCCTTCTAATCTGTAGATGAATTTTCTTTTTGAACTTCTTTTCTCAACTATTTGATTACTCATTTGCTCCAACAAGAGGTGGTCATCTCTGTTCTGATGAAACTGGCTGGGGGCTGTCCGTCTATAGCTAATCAATTGAATGTGGATGCTTTTTTGGAGCAAGCTCGCTCTTATGACAAAGCTTCTTCAAGCCCCGTAGGCTGGTATATAAGGTGAAAAACTTGTAAGGCGTATAAAGTAGCAAGTTATATCAGTCCCTGTGCTTGTCTAACTTGTTGTTTTTACAGAAATGCTCAAACAAGACAACTCTCACACCCTCTGCCAGTTTTACGAGCACGTGAGATTGACGACTGGTCAAAAAGTCAAGAATACAAAAATCTTTTGAAGCGTGGAACAAAGATCAATTCTGTTGAAACAGTTTAATGGCCTCGTGTATAGCATCAGAAATATTAACAGTTTAGCAACTTTTATACGGTAAGCGATTCTGAGTTTCTTTATATCCTTTTGTTCTGTGACCTCGATAACCTTATGCATCAATACATCACATGACCATGATCTATTTTTATCTAGTCTACATCACCATGACCTTGATAACCTTTTTTTTCAAACAACATATTTTCATTGGTATGGTGTGATGAAATATTCCGAAGAAAGACCCTGATAACCCTAAACATCAATATGATCACACATCTAAGAAAAAAAAAGTGATTAATAGGTCATCTTTGGATTGTGAGATCCCACATCGATTGGAGAGAGGAACGAGTACCAGCGAAGACACTGGTCCCTGAAGAGGGGGGTGGGGGTGGATTGTGAGATCCCACATCGGTTGGAGAGGGGAACGAAACATTCTGTATAAGGGTGTGGAAACCTCTCCCTAGCAAACACGTTTTAAAAACCTTGAGGGGAAGCTCGAAAGGGAAAGTCTAAAGAGGATAATATCTAATATCTGCTAGCAGTGGGCTTGGACTGTTATCTGTAACACATTCTATTGGGAAAAACATGTTAGTTTTGCAGATTTTACCTTGAAATTTAGGATGGTATCATTTGTTAGGGGCATAAGAGTATTTTTCACTAGATTACCATCATCATGCTAAAAAGTAAAACTATTGTTATGATGTCCATTGTATTGGTTGCGTTAATACTTCCATTGAAGCTTCAAATTTCCTCAATGGAATCATTACTATTTACTTCCACGTCCTCGCAGTTGTACACTATCCACTTTATTGTGTTTCATTATTTTGCTTGATTTTCAGGTCATCAAAATGTCAATACAATGAACAATTGACGAAAAGCTCTCCACCATTGGCTATCATGTTCAGAATTACCCAAATAAACGGCTTCTTCTTAGATATCCAAGCCAGATATACAGCAGATTTCAGTCATTTCAGAAGTGGTATATATATATAAATCTTCATTACTTCCACTTCGTTAGCAAATTATACAGTCTTAGATATGAAGTAATATCAATCTAAATGTACTATACTGTCACAATTACTGTCATTCTATTCTATCTCCACATATTAATGAAGTATGTTTCTTTTGAGACAAATTACTGTGTTTGTTGGTTTTTATTCTGAACTTTCCTCAAAGAAGACAGGTACAGCAATAATACAGGCCTCCTAACTTGTCAAATGTAGAATTCCTGGACTTTTTCCTCAGAGCAAAAAGAGAATTGTAATCAAACACAGAGGAATCAAGGTCTTCCAGGGCATTAAAATTCTGAGCCCATGAGAAGCACGCAAAAATACATCATCTATGACTGGACCACAGAAGTCTCCATCTTTTGTTTTGGATGTAGTGTAGCTAAGGAAAGTGATTGTATTATCATCAGGAGCTGCATTGAATGGCATGGAGAATTTTACAGCTGAACCTGTTCCGTTGCTCTCCAACGTGAAATTCTGTGACCCCGATCCAGCTTGTACTCCAACAAGGAATTTAGCTTCGCATGAATCGTTAGCGTCGCCAAGCGTGAAATTCAAGGTATATGAACCTGCCTGGAGTTTCACTGCTGCTTGAACTCCTGATGAAGCTCCAGATATCAGCTCTACTGCAGCATTACCTTGTGGAACAAAGAAGTGTTTTGAATTTATGTATCTGACTGTCCCCAGTATAGCCCACTGTGCTAGTGGTGAAAAGAGAGGAGTAGGAACTGAATCCAGTAGAACTCCTCCTTCCACGCTTTCGAGAAAATCTGGGCCGAACTCGAATCCTCCATTGACTACTAAGTTTCCTGCATCAATCAAAAGGAGCAGTAAGAAGTTTAATTACAGACACTAATCTGCCCATGGGTTTATAAGTAAGGAATACATTTTCATTGGTATGAAACCTTTTGGGGAAGCCAAAAGTAAAACCATGAAAGCTTATACTCAAAGTGGACAATATCATACCATTGTGGAGAGTCGTGATTCCTAACATGGTATTAAAATCATGCTTTTAACTTAGTCATGTCAATAGAATCCTCAAATATCGAACAAAGAAGTTGTGAGCCTCGAAGGTGTAGTCAAAAGTGACTCAAGTGTCAAACAAAGGATATACTTTGTTCGAGGACTCTAGAGAAGGAGTCGAGCCTCGATTAAGGGGAGGTTGTTCGAGGGCTCCATAGACCAGGGTGTACTTTGTTTGAAGGGAGGATTGTTGAGGATTGTTGGGAGGGAGTCACACATTGGCTAATTTATGGAATGATCATGAGTTTATAAGCAAGAAATACATCTCCATTAGTATGAGCCCTTTTGGAGAAGCCAAAAGCAAAGTCATGAGAGCTTATGCTCTAGTGAATAATATCATACTATCGTGGAGAGTCGTGATTCCTAACAGACTAGTGTTTAACTCACATTTTGAGGATCTTAGAAATCTACTTACCACTATCTGGCATCACTACACCCATTGTCTTGATATGAAGTGAGTCAATTACAGGCCAACAGGCTGGAGTAGAGTCATTAGCTTGGCTTCCAATTTGCAGGTTTACAGGCTCTTCATCTCCCCAGCTACCCAGAAAAACGCCATGGACCTCCCATGGCTCCTTCCCATAATGCTGGCTAAAGGTAAACATGGCATCACTATCTGGTGCCGAGACTAGCAATGGAGCTGTAGATGAACAATTCTGACCGCCAGGAGCCAGTGCGAAGGTCAGCAGGTAATTCAAAAAGTCTACATCGGCTATGAAGGTCTGGTTGATTCTTCCATCTTCACCCAATAAAATAGCATGTCCTTTTTCTGGCAATGAAATGTTTTCGCTTACTGTTATGTACTCACCCGTCCCCTGAAATGTCCATCCTGGAATTGTGCTGTTTTCGTTCAGTTTCACTGATGTTTTGTTTGAATTCTCCGGCAGGTTTGACGGCGGAGATTCAAAATCTGAATTCTTCAAAAGTTCTGAAAAAAGAAAAAGAACAGAGACAATGTCAGAGGAGACAACATAGCTGTCTTTAGCTGAACTGGGTAAGACATATATATATATACTCAGATTATCTTCAAATCTTCCAATCACTTGAAATCTAAATTTTCTTATGGGAATATGAACAAATGGCTGATGGTTTTACCTCTGGAGGTTACTCCGGCGGAAAGGAGGAGGAGGAGGAGGAGGGTTTCCGGCAGCCGCCATGGTTGGTTGGAGGAGGAAGGAGAAGGGAACTGCAAAGCCATTGCAGTGTGGAGAAAAAGTGAAGGCGTTGACTTGAAAGTTTCCAAAGGCAGACAGCTATTTCGAGTGGGTATTGTGAGGAGATGGAGCTTTTAATGAATGTGGAAGTACGACCAATCACGTGCCTTTCCACTTGGCCTCGGCCATCCAAATGTCGGTAGATGGGAATTCAAATGGATGATAAAGGGGAAAGGAAACTTCCCTTTGGATTAGCTATAAAATGATTTTGAGGTAAAGAGAGAAAGGAGAAAGCTTACCTGAAAGTGACTTTTTGGGATCTTTCTTGGCTTATTGCCATATGCAGACAGCTATTAATGAATGTTGACTTGAAAGTTTCCAAAGGCAGACAGCTATTTCGAGTGGGTATTGTGAGGAGATGGAGCTTTTAATGAATGTGGAAGTACGACCAATCACGTGCCTTTCCACTTGGCCTCGGCCATCCAAATGTCGGTAGATGGGAATTCAAATGGATGATAAAGGGGAAAGGAAACTTCCCTTTGGATTAGCTATAAAATGATTTTGAGGTAAAGAGAGAAAGGAGAAAGCTTACCTGAAAGTGACTTTTTGGGATCTTTCTTGGCTTATTGCCATATGGCCTGATTCTGTCTTCCTTTTCGTGATAACGTTTTAGATCGGGGGAATTTGAGGCACGTACAGCTGGAGCAATGTATACAAGGGGAGAATTATACCGTTGTGATTGAAGAGGATTAGTTTTGCTCGAGCGAATGGTACGTACTCCTCTCTTCACAATTTGAATGATTTGTAGGAAAAAAAAAATAGTTTATTGATTATATCAATTAACATTTTTAGACTCTTTGTGATTCATATCTATTTTCACTTCATTTTACTTAAAATCGGTTTTCAAGATTACTAGTTGATTCATTTGAAAGTTTTGAGAATTTGAGGTACGTACCGTCGGAGCAATTGTTAAGGATAGTTGATCGTTCATTCTAAGGCAAATATCTTACATTACGGTTTACCATATTTGCCATATTTGCTATTTTATTAAAGGTAAATATATTATATTCATTTATCATTCTTTTCTTATATTGTTATTTCCATATTATTTGTAATTTACCATATTTTTGTATTCTGGAAATAATTATAAATAAGATGACTCTCGCTATCATTTAGGTGAGTCTGATTCAGCAAACATTTACAACAATATATACAAGGGGAGAATGATACAGTTGTGATTGACAGGATGGGTTTGCTTGTCGGAAGTTTTTAGTTATGGTACGTACTCCCCTCTTATCTTTTTATCAATTAAAATTTTAGACTTAAACACTAAGAAAATAAATTTTAGACTTGAAAAACTCTTTTGCTAAGAAGGGCGAATAAGCAGTCAAAATGAGTATAACTTAAGTGTTCAACTAGACAAAATAGTTGAGTATAACTTAAGTGTTCAACTAGACAAAATAGTTGAGTATAACTTAAGTGTTCAACTAGACAAAATAGTCCAGTTTGAATTCCTACTTTTTTATTTGAACGATAATATTAAAAGGTAATAAAAAAAATTTAATGGTGAGAATTTGTAGTCAAACTAAATTATTGTTGAACCAGTCAAATATTAGTAACATTTATTTATAAATATAGGCTTGATTTTTCAAAAAAATCCTACTTGAATTAAATGTAAATTTGAATTAGGTTTATATCATGACCCAAAAACTTTACTTACTCTGTCAAAAACAAGTTAGATTTTAAAATGAGTTTTTTATTTATTTTATTTTATTTTTTATTTTAAATTTAATAATTGTAGATTTTTTTTTTAATGATTATTTGTGTTTTATTAATTGAATTGTGTTTAGATGTATTTTAAGGCAAAGTCTTCCAAACAATATTATAAAAATAATACATTACATGAAACTTCCCAATATATATATATATATAATCCTAATTCCCATGTCCCATTGTCACCATTTCATGGATATCATAATCTCTCTCTTCTCCATCTCCATTTTCATCTTCCTCCTCCTCAAATTCCGGCCACCCGCCGCCCTCTTTTCCAGCCACTCTTCTCCGTCGACGTACCCTCTCATCGGCTGTCTCCTCTCCTTCTACAAGAACCGCCACCGCCTGTTGGATTGGTACACTGAGCTCTTGTCCAAATCCGCCACTGGCACTATTGTCATCCGCCGCCTCGGCTGCCGGCGGACGGTGGTGACGACGAACCCAGTTAACGTTGAGTATATTTTGACGACCCATTTCCTTAATTTTCCTAAAGGGAAACCTTTCACTGAGATTTTGGGCGACTTTCTTGGCTGTGGAATTTTCAATGTCGACGGCGAGCTATGGCGGACGCAGCGGAAGTTGGCTAGCCATGAGTTTAGCGCAAAATCGCTGCGGGAATTCGTCGTCAAGACATTGGAGTTGGAGGTCGAGAACCGGTTGTTGCCGACTATCAAAGCTTCGGCTCGAGATAATGTAGTCGTCGACTTACAGGTATAATATTGTCAACTTTGAATATAAACTCTGTGTTAATTATTCAATATAATTAAAATTTGTTAAAATAGAGTGAATTAAATTGAAAAAAAAAAAAGTTAGGTTTTAAAGTTTTGGTAGGTTTTGTAAAAATTTCTAGCCTTGCCTCTGCTCGCAGGAGTCACTAAGAGGGTTTGCATTCAGTGTAATATGCAAGGTTTTATTGGGAGGTGATGAAGAAGCCATTTCCGAGCTCGAAAAGAGCTTCGATGTAGCGTCAGAGGTGAGCGCCGGGCGGGCGACGAAGCCAGTTTACATGATATGGAAACTGAAGAGATGGTTTGGTGTCGGGTCGGAGCGGCGGTTGAAGATGGCGGTGGCGGAAGTTCACCGGAAGGTGATGAACATCATTGAGAAGAGAAAGAAGAAGAAGATCCAGGATTTCCATGACAGCAAAGATCTCTTGTCCAGGTAACCAACTACATGATTCATCAAATCATAATATTAAAAATATTATTACTCACATGCTATAAATAAATAAATAAATAAATAAATAAATATATATATATATATATATATATTAAAAACATTTTATTACAAATATTACTACTCACATGCTACATAGATAAATAATTTTAAAAGTTTAGATTATAGAGTATTTATTATATTCTAAAAGTTATTGAAACGTGGGAACTAACGATTTTGTTAATATACTGATTATAAGAGGTTATAGATGTCTTTAAAACTTGGAACTAGCGGGTTTTTGTAAGAGTATTTTTGAACTTTTTAAAAAAATTTAAGGTATTAATAAAATTAAAATTTTATTAACGAGTCTAGGTTTGGTTTCCGGGTCTGAAACCTCTGATCTCTTGATCAAGAATATATGTCAACCAAATAAACTATAGATTAGTTGACGTTTTTAATTTTTAGTCTTCTTAACTTATTGTTGAACATGAACTAAATCTACATTTTGCTAGGTTGATCTCTGTTGGCCATGACGACGAGGTAATTCGAGACATGGCCATAAGCTTTATCATGGCAGGTCGAGACACGACATCGGCTGCCATGACATGGCTGTTTTGGCTACTCACCCGTCACCCCAATGTCGAGAAACAATTAGTAGAAGAAATAGACTTTGAATCAACTTTGGTAGTCGAAAAGAAATTTGATTATAAATCTCTCAAAGAGCTCAAATTTCTCAAGGCATGCCTTTGCGAAACCATGCGACTCTACCCGCCAGTCCCATGGGATTCCAAACATGCCATTGTCAACGACTGCTTGCCCGACGGGACTCCGGTTCAGGCTGGCGACAAAGTGACATATTTCCCATATGGGATGGGTAGGATGGAGGCAGTATGGGGAAAGGATCGGTTCGAGTTCAAGCCCATCCGATGGCTGCTAGAACCAGAGGGTCATGGACGGAGAAGAGGCGTGAAACTAGTGAGTCCATACAAGTTTCCAATATTTCAAGCCGGACCAAGGGTGTGTTTAGGAAAAGAGATGGCTTTCATTCAGATGAAGTACGTAGTAGCTTCAATTCTCAGTCAATTCAGAATCAAACCTATCGCCGCCTCCGACTCCGACTCCGACGACCCTGTGTTTGTGCCGCTGCTAACGGCACACATGGCCGGCTTCAAAGTTCTGTTTCAGAGGAGAGAGAAAGAGAAAGAGAGAGAAAATTCAAAACATACAAAATTCCCAATTTAAACAATCAGAAGAAGAGTCAATTCAAACGATTCCAACACAGAACTAATAGAGTGTTGAAAAACATACATGAATTCAGAAACCAAGAACAGTTCTTAATTTCACCATTTCCATTTTCTTATATTATGAAATGAATAAAAAAAACTCATTCAAGTCAAGAATTGTTTGCCTTTTGAAGATTCCTGTCGGATAAACAATAAGCAAAATTGTAACGACCTAGACCCACCGTTAGCGGATATTGTCCACTTTGTTTTCCCTTTTAGGCTTCCCTCGAGGCTTTGAAACGAGGGGAAGGATTCTACACCCTTATAAATGATGTTTTGTTCTCCTCATCAACCAATGTGGGACATCATAATCCACCCCCTTCGGGGCCCAGCGTCCTCGCTGACACTTGTTCTTTTCTTCCATCGATGTGGGACCACCACCAAATCTACCCTCCTTCAGGGCCCAACGTCCTTACTAGTACACCGCCTTGTGTCTACCCTCCTTCGGAGAACAGCAAGAAGGCTGACACATCGTCCGGTGTCTAGCTCTGATACCATTTGTAACAACCTAGACCCACTGCTAATAGATATTGTCCTCTTTGGCTTTCCCTTTCGGGGAGGGCTTCCCCTCAAGACTTTAAAACGAGGAGAAGGTTTCTACACTCTTATAGAGGGTGTTTTGTTCTCCGGTTTCTACACTCTTATAGAGGGTGTTTTGTTCTCCCCAACCAACGTGTTACATCACAAAAATCATAATCAATCGGCTTGAACAGACATTGCTGAATCACCCCCTCATGGTGGTCTCTCGAAGTTGATCTCAGCTATTAAACAATCTGGAGAAAATCTTCATATAAAAAAAAAAAAAAAAAAAAAAAAAAAAACAGACAGCCATTCATCCATCTTGGTCAGCTCAACATTGCTCGATTTCCATACGATATAATACTATTAAATGGTTTTGATCGATCTAATCGAGAAACAGATCGACGAGCTCGAATTTTCAAGAAACATGATGCTCTAACAAAAAAATCTCAACTTTATATGGTTGCAGATTCTACTACAAGAAACATTCCATTCTACAACAAAGGATGCTCTAAGAAAATGACTGAAGAAACCATATGTTGTTCATGAAGCATTTTCATCAATGCCCGTTTGAACTAAGGAGCATGTTTTTCGGAATTCACATACCATATGCATCAAGGAAACGTTCGCAATGATCGGGTGTTCACTAATAAACTAAAGGGTGTCGGTCGTACAGGTATCTAAAAATGGCAATCGTCGAGAGCAGCTCAACACGATCACAGTCATGTACTTCCACGATCACAGTCATGTACTTCCAGGTGCGTCGCTTCCTGCAGTTGGCTTTTGATTTATGTACCGGATGACAGCGTCTTCAACCCTGTTTAATCAACCATGAACTTTAAAATTCGAGCTCGAAATGATAAAAGGAATATATAACAGGTAATATCCCCATACTAGAATCTTTAACCCATTGAAAATTCTGTTTGCAAGCTAAAAGCTGGAAGAATAATCTCTTTTGAGAAAAGAGATAAAGAACACAACATATAGCAAAACAATGCGGTTAAATGGAGCCTTAATGGTTATATATATATGTATATGTGTGAGATCGCCTTAATGGTTATATATATGTATATGTGTGAGATCTCACGTCAGTTGGAGAGGAGAACGAAACATTCTTTATAAGGGTGTGGAAACCTCTCCCTAATAGACGCGTTTTAAAACCTTGAGGGGAAGCCCGAAAGGGAAAGCCCAAAGAAGACAATATCTACTAGCGGTGAGCTTGGGCTATTATAAATGGTATTAGAGCCAGACACCGGGCGATGTGCCTGCAAGGAGGCTGAGCCTCGAAGGGGGGTGTGCTAGCACGGACAGTGGGCCCCGAAGGGAGGTGGATTGGGGGGTCCCACATCGATGGAAGAAAGGAACAAGTGCGAGCACGGACGCTAAGCCCTGAAGGGGGTGGATTGTGAGATCCCACATTGGTTGGGGAGGAGAACAAAACATTCTTTATAAGGGTGTGAAAACTTCTCCCTAACTGATGCGTTTTAAAAACATTGAGAGGAAGCCTGAAAAGGAAAGCCCAAAAAAGACAATATCTGCTAGCGGTGGGCGTTTTAAAAACCTTGAGAGGAAACCCGAAAAGGAAAGCCCAAAAAATATCTGCTAGCGGTGGGCTTGGACTGTTATCGTCTACTTATAAATCCACTTACCGCTATGAATTGTTAAACAATGAATACAAGGATAAGAAGTATAAACAGCAGTTGGAATTGAGAAGAAACTTACCATGGTTGATGGAAGAAATCCGACCGGCGCTCCTTCTCAGGATTTCGACTACCTTCACCTGCAAGAAGTTTAAGATCCTTGCTTTGAGAATCAATCAGGGCATCAATAAACTCCACCGGTGACTGACTGAACCCAAGGAAAAATGCTCGTCTTCGTCGATGCTCATGAATTTTTCTTATAGCTGTACATATTGCTTCGTCACACGCATCGATCTCCTTGTTCTTCTCTGCATTGGCTAAAAGAGCAGACAATTCCCTGTGAATTGGAAAAGGCACATCAACCAACACATCATAACATGCTGTACCCACTGGACTATTCCCTGAAAGCTTAATCTTATGCTCCAAATGTATAGGCTGCGGAGGGAACAAATGTTGTGATATTCTCTGTGAAACCATGGTGAATTTCATCTTGTCTTCCCCAAATACCTTCTGAAGAGGTTGATCACAATGAAAGATAGACGGATCGTTGGGATTCTGAAGTTTCCTAGCCTTTACATAATGCCAGATTGCAGCTATTATTCTCGGGCGAGTATCGACTTCAATACCAAGAACTTCCATTAAAGCAGGCGATAGCTTGAACTTCTCTGGAATATAATTCATTTCTAATCGAATGTTGACCGAAAATTCTTTATCCCCTTTTCTCTTCACCTCAAAGCCCTCATTCGGTGCAGGCGACCGAGCGTTTTCCCATACTATGATATGACTATCTGGATATAACCTCTGGTCCAAGGAAATGGTTACTCTCTTGAAGAAAGCTGAAAATTTTGGGTACAAAGGATTTGATCTTTGTACCACCCCGGGATGATCCGGATCGATCCCATCTTCCAAAATCCTACCTATTATCTTAAGGGTCCAGGTAGGAGGATCAGCATTTGGTTTTCTGGGAATTGTGTTAACTTGATTTGCAAATGTGTTGAAGACATAAATCCGAAGAGTTTTCTGAATGCAAGGCGGGTTTTTAAGTGCTTCATGGATATCAACTTTCTTTCTTGCAAGTGCAGCATCGACACGAGACTCGAACTCAAGCAGCTGAGTGTAGAGAGCAGACTCCGGTAAGATAGCAGCAACTTTTTCTTGAAGCTGCTTCTCAGGTAGTTTCTGCTTCTTTTTCCGAGCAGCAGGAGTGAGTTCCATAGTTTTCAACGGCGAAAACGGGGTAGCAGGGGGAAGAATAGGCGGTCTAACCGGTGGCTTTTGAGGAATTCGCTTCACACCTGCAAGGCCAGGTGTGGAAAACCCCTGCAAAGGAGAACCCATGTTCCCACCACCAATACCCTGGCTCTGAGTTAGGGATAGCCCTTGAGCTTGTAAATGAGCTTGAAACTGAGCGTGAGCTGCTTGTGCTTGAGCTTGGGCATGAGCCTTCAACTGAGCTTGGGCCAAAGCCTGAGCAGGGGTTAGCTGAAATGGAGTTTGAAACCCAGCTCCTAATTGAGATTGAGCTTGAGGCTGTGGAAATGAGGAATTTGCAGCCATAGATGGCGGAATTATCCCAGAATTTCCAAAAGGCGACGAAGAAACCCCTCCAAGGCTCTTCGGTGGGTTATTATTGTTCATATTGTTCATATTGTTCATATTGTTCATAGACATCAGAAACAGAATCGAAAGGATCAAAGCATATCTCAGACGTTTGATCCACTACAAAAACGAAAAAAACAAACCCAACAGTACGCAAATTCCAGATTCTGTGAAGAAACAGAGCAGAAGAAACAGAATCGAAATCTCAAAATTCCAGAAAATCGAGGGAAGGCCGAAAACCCTAACACCAAATCGAGACGTCAAAAACCCTAGCACGAAACACAGAGTTGCAGAAGAGGAGAAAGGAGGAAAATCACAAAGAAAATCGATCAGAATACACGAACCACATCAGAAAAAGAAAGGGGAGCATGAATTGAAAGGAAAAAAACAGAAGAGATCGAAATTGAAATTGAGTAAAAAGGGAAAGTGGAGTGAATTGTAGGGCTTACAGAGATGAAGAAGTGACTGGAAGTGAAGCTTTCTTGCTGTAAGCTTAGAACAGAAACAAAAATGGTGGGATTTGGTTTGAAAGAAGAAGAAGAAGAAGAAGAAGAAGAAGAAGAAGAAGAAGAAGAAGAAGAAGAAGAAGAAGAAGCTTTTCTTCCTTCTTCTCACTGTTCGTCTATCTCTCTTTACACAACATTTCCTTTTTCCTCTGTAAAATTAAGGAATTTGTAAAAAGGGTAAAATTGTCCGCCGCCCACATTTTTCGTCCGGTTCAACCAAACCGACCGGTCCGACCCATGACTTTTTTTTTTCTCTCATTTTTTTCCATTTTCCGGTTTATTTATTTATTTATTTTCCAAGAATTTGTCTTTTACACTTTTGAAATTTTTTATTTTACGTTTGAAATTTTTGTTTAAAAGATATTTTCAAAGAATTTTGATTAAAAGAATATAAAAATTGGCATAACAACAAATTATAAAAATGAAAAAATTTAGAACTAAGAGCTTTGAAAATTAATTATGCATCATTTTCAAATTATTTTAATTTTTTAATTTTGTGTCAAATAAATTAACGAATTAAAATTTTAAAATTTTTATGTCTAATAGAATCTTAAAATTTTAATATTCATGTCTCGTACATTAATAGTAGAGGTGTTCATTTTATCGGTGAGGAACGAGAGGGAGTGGAGAATATTTTTTTTCCGTTATAAATGAGGCTATGTAGAATTCCGTGGGATGGAGAATGAAGTAGGTGGCAGGAATGGGGACGAGAAGGCTTCCCCATCTTCGACCTACTCTTTGGACATCTCTAGTTAATTATCACATTCTCATTTTTAGTTTCTTAAATAATAAAAAACGAAGAAAAATTACCTATGGGGGAACTTCATCCTTACAAATTTCCCGCCCAAGGAATTCCCGCAAACATAAATGGAGAATTTTGTAGGATGGAAAATGAAGTAGGTGGCCGAAGTGGGGACAAGAAGACTTCCCCATCTATGGACACTCTAGTCAATTGTCACATCAATTCTCCTTTTTAGTTTCCCGAATATCCTTCCACCGTTTAACAACAAAAAGAACAGAAAAAACAAAATACATGATATCTATTCTAACCCTCCGACGTTTAGTTTCTAAGATAACTCATAAGATACACAAGTTTTTAGACAGATGATCACCATAATTCAAACTCGTCTCATAAGATACTACTTACTAGATTCTCGTTGACGACCTACTAACTTAGGGTGGTTTCTATTGGATAGATATAACAAGCTGCTAGCAACCTGACTGCAATCAAATGCCTATCAACATCTAAAATTCCCAAACTATGTTGCAACACATTGCAACTAAAATGGTCCTGCAACACAAAAGCACAAGCAGAACAAATAATATGCCAATGAAGTTAGTTCAATCATCTACGTCTCACACTTTCTTATTCTTTTTTCATGAAACATCCATCTCTTTCTTTGCACCATCGAGAAATAAGACTGACTAATCCTAAGGCAAAGGGACAGGGGCGTGTCAAATCAAAATACCCAACAAGCATTAGTTCTCCCTAAAAAAGGAGGTGATCCAGCTGCACCTTTCATGCGGTTAACTCTTTGTGGGAAAAGAAATCCATCAAAAAGTCGTTACAAAAAGAATAAAAAAATAAAGATTTACCTTTGAAGGATCTTGCATTTCTTTCCTTCCAAAACCGCCACAAAAGAGCTCTAGAGCACAATGGGTCATACCTAGAACTCAAGGACAGAGATATATACAACCAAGGAACAGAGAAGATTCAAACTAAGTCATTTATAAGCACAAGCTCAAACTCAATAACCTAAAGATTATATGACACCAAGAAATTTGATCAAAATCAAAAAAGTTCATGGAAGAATTTCAAGATGGCTTGTAAAGAATGGAAATGAGAGAACAAAAATTACTTTCCACATTCCACTTATGAGTGTTTATCATTAGTCAGAGAATGATTCTCATTAAATAAGTGAGACCTAATCCCTTCTGTACCTAGTTTACAGGTATCATCTGTCACTAAGTTAAAGACAAAAGACAGAGACATAGAACCCATAATTCCTTCTATGCCTAATTCCTTCAGTTCCCATTAGATAAATGAGACCTTAATTCCTCCTATACCTAGTTTTACAGGCATCCCTCTCACCATTTAACAACAAAAACAAGAGAGAAATGTCATTTCCAAAAATTCTAGCAATAAAACCCATAATAATTCAAACATCAATATGTACAATCCTGCTAACTTTCGTCACATTATCAACTAGCACCAAATATGATGATCAAAGAGATTCTAAATGAGGACACCTTTCAATGCTAAATGGGCTCATTCTCGAACTTATAGAACAGATCCTGGGTACAACTTATCGATGAGATCATATTCACGTAATGCGCATGGGCACATGCTCGAACTTAATATCTTAATATCTAAAAACAAGGAATATGAACATATCATGGATACATGAAGATGTAGCATGCGTGATGACAATTGAGTTTCGGGTGGGAAGGTCCCCCAACATCAGATATCTCTCTGCATTTTCCTTCACAGAAAAAAGAGTATCATAAAAAAAGAGGAGATTAGCAGAAGTATTTGGAAGACATCAAATGTCATATTAGCACAAATATGCTTTCTGAAAATATCGAAAACAAAAGTACAAATAGAGAGTTTCACTTCAATCTCAAAGTTATGATGCAAGTTTACAGATATCTTCATATTCAACAGCCTTAAGCACCCGGCCATCGTATACACCCTTTTCTATTTGCACTTTAGCACAAAACTTATCGGTGTCAACACCCAACAACCTAGCATTCGATCCACGATATGCCCCATTCACTATCCTGACTAAGCCACCAATTTGTGGTATCACTGTTTCTAATTCTTCTTGATCAACTCTCAACACATGCTTTCCATCAAGCGTTTCAATCTCTCCAACATATTTATCAATCACCTTTCGCACAACTCCCTTCTGTTTATAGTATCCCATCTCAGCCAAATTCTTACTCATGACCTTCACAATTATTCCCTCACACAGCCAGTAATCCTTTCTATTAATCTTCTCCTTCTTCATCTCTTCTTCTCTCATCAACGCCTCCAAAGCTGACAGACCACCGCTACCCATCTTGTTTTTGGAAGTCTCTCCAGGTTTCCCCTTGGCAGTCTCACCATTCTCATCCTCATCAAAAACCACCCTGGAACTCTCTCCTTTCTCCTTTAATTTTGATGTTGTTCCCAAAGAAAATCCAAGCTTAACGCCACTATCCAATTTTAACTCCCTCGTTTGTTCAGCCTCCAAAGGTTCAGCAGATACAGAAGTCAAAGGTGCTAATTGCTCAGCCCTCTCAATTTGCTTCTGTATCTCTCTCTCTTGCTTCTCTTCTTCAGCCAAATCTGCCCTCATCCTCTTGTTTTTCATTTTCTCTTTAAAAAGCGTCTCTGAATCTCTATCAATGTAAGTAATGAACCAACCCTTGGGAGTCTCGTCCACCTTACACTGCCCTGTTCGACCCAAGTGTTTTACAAACTCAGTGAGAGTAGCCCACTGCGTTGAATTCATATGAATATGATGTCTGTCATTGATGTATTCGTTGTAGACCACTGTAGCTGCCACACGACTGAACCGATGGCTACGCTTAATGTGCTCCATAAAAGATCTCTCAAACTCTTCGGAATAACCTTCAACAATACGATGGGGGTTTTGGCCAAAGATCTGCATTTGGCGTTGATGGCTTTCACTCATACAGTGACATTTAAAGCCATTTTCATCACGGCACTGCTTCTGACACATCTGACAATACCATCTGAGCTTCTGGAGCCCTTTTGCCTTGATTCTGTTTGCGATCGCTTTGGGGGTTAGAAATTCGTTCTTCCCCATTGAGATTCTCGAAATTTCCTTGCGAAGTTAGCAAGTCCCTGAATATAGAGAAATTAGGGCTTTTTCTATTTGAAATGTTCAGCACAATCCGATCCTCAACTAATTTTACTATGCTATCCAAAAAAAAAAAATAATAATAATAAAAGAAAGGGGGAAAAAACCCTAAAAACCTCAGCGACATTATAACTTTTTAAATCAAGAACATGAAATACAAATTATATGGACGTCGCTCTTAATTCCATAAATTCAAAGCATCATCGGTTAATTCGAGGGAGAGAACTTCCAATTTTCTAAAAACAAAAAAACAAAAACCACGATCCAATTTGTCGCAACAAATCAAAATGGCAATCAGAACAGCCAAATACACAACCACGTCTGTTTTCCTTTTCTCGTTGCCATTCGACGATTCTAATTATATATATGGGGGGAAAAAAATGAAACAACTCTTCGGTTCTTCCATTGGAAGATCCTAATTCGTGTTTTTCAAGTGAGAAGAAAAGCCATAGACGGAGATTGGAAGAATACCAGTAGCAACCAGAGAGTAGAAAACCGATGAAGGATGCGGCGGCGACACTGAGCGTGAGAGAGGCAGCGGCGGCACTGAGCTGAAACGGAGAAGAAGACCTCTGAAGAAGAACTGGGGTTGCAGCCGTGAGTGGGAGGAAGATTTAGAAGGTATTGCCTCTTCCTTTTATTTATTTAACTTATTTCTTTTTATAAATATGTAAAATTTACCTTTTATTTTATTTTATTTTATTTAAAATTTCCCACAAACATCTTTTAGATCTACGGTTCATATGACCCGACAATTTGATCAACTGACAACCCGACAACTCAACCTAACCCGACAACTCAATCCAATATGAAAACTGAGCGTTGAGTTGACTTGAGTTGTGAACTCAGTTGTAAACTCTACCGATCCAACTAAAAATTCAAACAAGATGGCTTGAGTTCTCGAGGGGAGTTGACTCAAGCGATGGAGTCAAGATTTTGGAGACGAACTTCGAAAAAAGAAGAATTTGGATTTGGACGTGAAATTGTGTCAAGCTAAGAGAATCCAGATACAACTTGAATTTTTGAAAAAACATAGGGTCGAGATTCAAGAAATGAGATATATTAATTTAAATTTGGACATGAATGATCGGTGTTGCTGCCAAAATATGAACTAAAGATATCTCACGTGACGTTCACATGATAGCAATAATAAATTTGTTTTATGGGACGTCGTGACGTACAAAACAGAAGAAATCGAGGGTTTAGAGCTAGAGAATTAGTGTAGTGTCCCTACGTTCGTGCTTCAAGATATCGTAAAACATTTCGAACTATTTAGTGATTTCACTTAAAAAAGTTTCAACCATACATCGAAACTTCGATATAACGTACCGACAGGGATCCATTCAATTATCCGACCTCACTCGAACGGTTAAGTTGACCGAATCTAACACAAGCATAGTTAACACTTTCAATAGAAACTGGTCTCAAGAAAAACATCTTCATATGATCAAGATGATCCACCCTCAGCTTCTTCATTGAAAGTGAACAACAAAAGAGTATATCGAGACGAGACAATAACTGTTAACGACACACGACCGGGAGCCCACGGTGAGCCGAAAAACCGAAAAAAGATGCCATGTCCTATAAGAAACGTGATAGGCAGCTCACGTCTAAGAAGAAACCGAAAAACCGACCAAACAAATGACACGGGACATTGGTTTCAACAAGCTTGTCTTATACACAATCAGAAAAGATAAATTCAGCAAGCTTGTCTTGTAGACAATCAGAAGTTAACAAGGCTAGAAACAGTTCATGCTATATAAGACCGAGAGAATAGCGACCGACCTCGAAAATAAACGATAAACCTATTGAGAATACCGAATGAGGCATTCGTTTTATTCACTCCGACACCAAACAGAACGAACATGGTATGATGAGAGCTTAATTCAAGCAACCATGACACAGCAGTTTAGAATAAAGGGGCTGAGATGGTTCGTGCCACAATAGAGACGCCTCCACCGCAACTGCTCGGCCCTCGGATCCGGGATGCAAGTGTATATGCTCATGGAATTGTTTGTAGATGACTCCGAAGATGAACCGATGACCAGAAGTTCATCCCCGAGCGACTTGAATGCAACTCCCCAACCTTTGTTAACAACAGAGAGCACTGGAACTGGACCCAAGTTCTTCCATTCATTTCTGTCTTTTAAATACACCTTCAGCTGGTTAGAAGACGGTTCGAGTGAGTAGAGCTCGTTGTTCACAACTGCAACAAGAGGAGGCGATTGAGAAGTCGATATTGGAGCATCTTCGAGCATGTTTTCGATCAAATCCCAAGAGTTTTTCTTCTCGTCGAAGACTTCGCCGCAAGTGAGATGGTTTCCATCTCTGTCTCTTCCTCCAATGACATAGAACTTGTCATCCATGAAGCAACCCGAACACTTCTTTCTTGCTCGGTGCATGTCCGGGAGAGGCTCCCATGACAAACTTTCGGGATTATACTTCTCGGCCGTGTTCAAGACAGTTTGACCGTATTCCATTCCCATACCGAAAGCACCTTCCGAGCTGAACTCTAGAGCAATGCCTCCAGCAACAAATGCATTGGCACCACAAGTAGCAGATGCAAATAAACACCTTGGACTGATCATTGAAGGGCCTTTGATCCATTTGTTCCCTACAAGCTGATACCTCCAAATAGTAGCTCCTGTAAGTTCTCGACCCGTGACGATGAGATCCGTGCCTGCACAAAGCGATTCCTTATCTGCATCCAAAAAGCAGGCATCTGATGGCAGGATAGGAAGCCTACGACACGACCGAAAAGTCCGATCAAACATCATCCAGCTACTCTCCCCACTAGCTAACATGAAAACAGATGGCTCTTTGTATCCAATTTCTTTCCTAATTGCAAACAGTTCACCACTCTTCACAAGATCCAAGTATCTCTTGCTCACACAAGACAACCTCCATTGCTCACATTGGGGAAACCGAGCCAAGATCGAAAGCTCCAACTCGTCACCGAATAAAGGAACTGAATAATCTGCATCCTGAGGTTTTGAACCAGAGGATTCACCAACACCAGAGTCCCCAGCCAATCGCGGTGTGGAACTACGGGCTACTAAGTCCCCATACACCATCTTTTTCTTCTTCCTCAAACCACTATCACACCTACACAAGCTCTCTATTCCTTGTTCTTCGCCCTCTAAACCTTTACCTTTAAACATGGATCTAACACTGCAAAGCCAAGAAACAGGAACAAAAAAAGAGCGAATATCCAATCAATTGATCAGTTTCTAGCCCTTGCTCCACCAAAAGCAATACACACTCTCACAAAGACCAAGGAGACAAACGGAAGCACAAAGATCCCAAATCACTTTCAGTCAGGCAAATAATCAAACACCTTATGTGCAAGTCCAAAAAACATCCAGCAGGCAAAAACAGATACAAAATCCACTCCAAAACCACAGAAACACAGAGATTTCAGCCAGTTCCAAGCTCATCCAAACACCAAATCAATCATAATACAAGAAACCCAGATGGAAAATCATGGAAAACAAACCAAAAAACAATCCAGCAAATGAAAATCAAAAAGGGGTTTACCAGAAAAGAGAAGCAGAGCCAAATCCGCGAAGAAATGGCCAAAAGGGTATCAGAAACTCAAAGAATCGAACCCTCAAAGCCGCTAGGGATTAACAATGGGAAGTGGGGGAAGAAGAAGGAGAAGAAGAAGAAGAAGAAGAAGAAGAAGAAGAAGAAAAGGGGCCATTAAAGCAAACAGAAGAATGAAAGTGAAGAGAGCAGGTGGCGGTGGTGGTACTAATAATGGTGGCAGAGGAACAGTAGACAACTCGAACACCACACACCACACACCACAATACAATATACAATACAAACCTACTTTTATGAGAAGATTAAAATAAGATTAAAGGTATAAATCAGTTCAAAATGGGCACTACATGAACAGCACCAACAAGATCCAAAGGCCAATTGCTACACAATATGATATTGGGTAGAGAGAAAAAGGGGAGATTCTGATTCTTACTGCCTGCCTGTTCTTCATTGTGTTCCTTTTTGTTTATGGGAAGAGAAGAACTGGTTGAACACAAATCTATCAAACACTTCATATTAAAAAAAACACTCCACTTTTTTCTATTAGATTCGATGATTTTGGGAATGAGAGGAATGGATTTCCAACTCATTTCTTACTCGGATTTCCATTTCTAGTATAGTTTAACTCTGATTATCGAAAATTTAAAGTCGGGTACGACAATATACATACTTTTTTTGAAGAAACGTCCTTGAATCAAGGGGGTGTTTTTTAAATTTTCGGGCTTTTCAACATTACCCATTTCTAAAAAAATATGTATCGTTGACTTATTGTAATTTTTTAAAGCAAATAGTCACAGTGGTCGTGAATTGTTGATTGATTAGAGCTTAAAAAGTGTATGATGGGTTCGAGATGGCTTTTGAGAATAAGTTTGAGATTGACTCTTGAGAATAAACATTATTGTAATGCGTTCTAGTCCGTGAAAGTTGCTATTTATACCAATAAGGTGTACTTTTCTTTTCGGTAGCTTCATCGTGTTTATTTATCTTGAAAGGATCTGGGTCGGTATGTGGGTATAGTTTTCGCTTTTAGAACCGAGAAGTAAAATTTTTCTAAGAAGCATGTGAAGACAAAACATCATTTTTCAGTCTTAGAACCCGTGTTGGTTCGTAGGAATAGTTTTCATTCACAGGGGATGTGGGAGAATGTCAGAGCACACAAGTGCTGAATCTGTACTAAAAAACCGAACATTTTTTTGGATTAAACCTCTGATCTTAACAAACGAAGCAGATGTTTTAACTATCGCTAAGCTCGTGTCGATATTGGTGACTCGAACAACTCGAATAACGTTCACAACCCAACTCAACTCAACCCTATATTTTTTTAAGTCTTTTTTAAAAATTATTTTTAAAAAATCTACTTATCCACGACACGTATTACATTAATAACTAAAATATCATAAAGTTCAAATATCAAACATTCACCGACTAGAACGCATTACTAACATCAGCTACAAACGTCAAATATAAACATCGGCTACGAACGCGTAGTAACCCTATTTTCAGGTAGGTCAGGTTGACGTGTTGATATACCAAAAAACTATAAACCTACAAACCGACCCGAACTTTTTTCAATTTTTAAACAATTCAATCGAAACTAAACTCAAAAAAAATTAATCAAATAGTTCAGGTTGGTTGAATTCTCGAGTAATCGAACACTCGTTTAAGCAATTTTTGGGTAAATAAATAAATATGCAAAAATGTAAGGGCCAAATATTTATTTACTTAAAAGTGACATGACTACTAAATGACATGAATTCTGAATATCATAATTAATTAATTAATTATTAATTTATTTTCTTTTTCTTTTTCTTTTCTCTTTTCCACTTTATTGAAAGAGAATAAAATCATTCTTTTGACCAATTAAATTTATTTCCCATCTTTTCAATTTTTTTTAATAATTAATTCTTTTTTTTTTTTTATTTCAATGTACTTTTAGGATTAAATTATATAAAATATGAAGTGGAGTCATATTTTAAAATAAAAACCTTTATTTATTTATTTATTTATTTATTTATTATTATTATTATTTAAATAACCTTAAAACTTCGAAATTAAAATTTAAAAAAATTAAATAATAATATTGAATGTCTAATAAATTTTTAAACTTTCAATTTTTTATTTAATAAATTTTTAACTTTTTGAATAATAATATTTAAAATAAATTATTAAATTATTGAGCTTTCAATTCTTAATAAATTCTAGACTTAGTTCTATATTTTTAAAATTTAATTTATAATATTAAATAAATAAATGAAAAAAATTTAAATTAATAAAAATATTTCTAAATTTGGTACGTTAAAATTTTAAAAGAATTCTAAAAAATAACTTTTAAATATCTTTTAATTTTAAAATTTTTCGTTTATATCCTTTAATTTTTTAAAAATTTCAAAAATACCCTAAAGTCAACAAAAATTAAAAATTCTTACGATATTTTTTAAAAATTTTAAAAAATTAAAAATTATTTTTTAAACAAAATATTAAATGTTTTAAATTAACAATGAGAGTATTTTCAATTTTTTTAAAGGTTTTTAAAAATTTACGAATTTATTGTCATATTAAATATAAAAAGTATTATTAATTAATACTTTATGCATTATTTTAATATATAATCTTTAGTGGCAATAAAAGAATAATATAAATGTTTTTAAAGGAGCCCAAAAAAACATAGAAAATTACAAAAAAAGGGACTGACATGGAACCATTATGTTTGTCCTATTGAATAGGGGCATATTTGGAAATTAAATAAATACCCTTTTATTTTTTTATTATTTATTTTGCATTATTTTATTAACAAGCCAATTATGGAGAAGATGCCACAACCAAACACTATTATTGGTTTTCCTCCCTCCTTTTAGTGAAGGGTATTTTAGTCATTTTCAATTACTCTTTTTATTCCGAGAAAGGAGAGGCACCTTATATCCTTGAACAGATAGCCATCTATCGATTAACCTAACCTCCTCCGTCCCTCGAAACCAACAAAGGGTAGTACAGGAATATTCACCTGTTGTCTATTGACTATGTCTTTCAATCTGATCTTAAGCGCTGACTCACTCTTAGTGGATGAACCCTACGTCGACTATTACGAAGGTAACAGTTAGAGATGCTCATTTAACCCATGAAGAATGGGGGAGCGTTCTCCTCCATTAGCTAAACGGGGCAGAAGATAGAGATTACATACTGTCCTCGTCTATGACCCTAGTCCCGCCCTAATTGTCGTTTTGCTCTGATTCCTATAAAAATAAATGGGAAATTTCAAGTTGGGTCCAACTTAGATTAGAAATTACAATAATTTTCGAGTTAATTGAATGATTGAACACGTTTAAAACTAATTTACGATTTTTTAATTAAAATTTTAATAAGTTATTATTATTGCAAAGTTCATTATTAATGACAAAACTTTGGTTTTAGCAAATAAATTATTTAATGGGGAATAAAATTTTGAAATGAAAGGAATTAGAAATGCAAAGCTTGAGTGGCTCCAATTCTTTGCCATCTATAAGACCAACACCAATGATTAGGCTCACTTACACGAGAACAAGTGTCATTTTTTACCGTAAAAAACTCTTTCCGAATTATATGTTTGAGTCTCTAACTTTTAGATTCTCGAGCCAGGTTGGATCGGTCCAACTGAACTGGTCACCTCTGACCTAAGATGACCGTGCACGTGTTCTACCTCTTTCCCTTTTCTTGTTTGTATCCGAAACCTCATAGAGTCTTCTAATTACTTGTCAAGTTTGATATTTTTCTATTTCTTAGGTTTTCTCATTTATTATTCGATTTGAATTTTCAAAATGGTAACTAGGTTAACCGTTAATAACATGAGTTGGAGGGATACGAGATGAATGTCCTTTTGAATGAGAAGGGCTGATCAACCTGTTATAACGAAGTGTATTCAAAGCTTATCTCTTTAATGAAGTTTCTTTGTTTATAATCTAAGTTTATTTTCATAATTTTAGTTTCTTTTCCATCACGGGTTAAAACCCTTCTTGGGGATTCAATGAAAGTCTCGTCTTTTACACAAGTAATCCTCTTCAACACTTAGCACCAAATATTTAATACCGAAAAGGTTGGATGCACTTTCATAAAAGGAATGAAGGAGAAAGAGTCTAGAAATAGAATTTCATGCTTTATATCTACCTTTGTACAAAAAAACCTTTAGCGTTGAATTGTTTAAACTCTTAAAGACACTTAGAAAATGGTCGAAAAGTGTTGTGAGAACCCACGTTAGTTGGAGAAATGTAGAAACCTCTCTCTAGTAGACACGTTTTAAAATCATGAGACTGACGACGATATGTAATGGGTAAAAGCAACAATATCTACTAGCGGTGGCCTCAAGCTATTACAAATGGTATCAGAGCCAGCCACCGAACGATGGCAGACACGAGCTGGAGTAGGGCTAGACCCTCTCCATTATAGACACATTTTAAAACTTGTGAGACTAATGACGATATTTAATGGGTCAAAGTGGACAACTAGTGGTAGGCTTGGGCTGTTAGAAATGGAGTGGAACACCGAACAAAGTGCCATCAAAGACGCTAACACTAAGAGAGTGAATTATGAGATCTATGTCCAATCACCTAATGTCTTAGGAAACACAAACATATGAAAAAAAAAAACCAAAATTTCTACTTTTGGATCACAGAAATCCTTAAAAAACCACCAAAAATGTTTTTCCAACATTTTTTTTATGAACAAAATGGAAAAACAGCAAACAAATCAGTGGATTGCGAAACTTATCCACAAGCTGGAGAGAGAGAGGAGATGATTCCATGGATAGATGTCTCCAGTTTACAAACTTCCGCACACAGAAAATTTTGGGTCTTACAAAAAGAGAGAAACTTCGCATCAATTGAAGACTGAATTCACAGCCAGAGCCATCCATGGCTTCTCTCTCCACCTTCTTCTCCTTCCTCTTACCCTCAAAACCACCTCCCCCAAAGCCCCAACAGCCCCTCATTGCCTCTCCTTCTCCGGCGACTCAGTCCGCCGCTCAGTTTCAAACCCTAAAATCCAGAGATGAATCGGTTTCCCTAAAGCCCCTAAAGGGTCTGAGTCATTCCGAGCCCTTATCGGCGGAATTAGCCTCTGTTATCTGTCCTTCGCTGGCCTTTGCTAATACTATGTTCTTCAATTCGGCGTATAATGTTCAGGTGATTGTGGATGATAATGAGCCGGAGGAGCGGCTTCTGGGTAGATTCCGGCGAGAGGTTATGAGGGCTGGTGTGATTCAGGAGTGTAAGAGACGGAGATACTTTGAGAATACTCAGGATACTAGAAAGCGTAAGACTCGAGAGGCTGCTAAACGCAACCGCCGGAGGTTTGTTCTTGGAATTTCTTTTGGGATTTTTCTGATTCTTTGTTCTTTGATTCTGAAACTCTCTATGATTGTTTGTTTGTTTGTTTGTTTGTTGGGATTTGTGTTCTGTTTGAGTGTTGAATTTGATTGCTAGGAAGGTAATAGAGGCCTTATCCAGAATTGTCTTGTGAATATGAAAGGTTTGTATGTAGAGGTTTACTCTTGACTGGCCTAATGTACTTCTGAGGTTAAACTATAACAAGGGACGAGTTCAAGCTATGGTAGCCAGCTACGTAATGTTAGCGAGTAGTTATCTTGACAACCAAATGTAGTAGGGTCAATAGTTGTCTCGTAAAAATAGCCGAGGTGCACACAAGCTGGTGCAAACACTCGTCAACTTATAGAAAGGAAAGGCTAAACTATAATAACGTAGAATAAAAGAGAAAATAGGCACACTTCCTTGATATTTTTTACCTATACTCTTTTGAGAAACTTAGGATAAGGAGCTAAAATTAAGAGAAAGTAATGGGAAAAATCGAACCTAAGTCTTGAGAGAGAACCTCTCGAGGATTTAAAACGCGTCTATTGGGGAGAGGTTTCCACACCCTTGTAAGGAATGTTTTGTTCCCCTCTCCAACCGATGTAGGATCTCACAATCCACCCCCTTGAAGACCCAACATCCTCGCTGGTAGCAGATATTGTCCGTTTTGGCCCGTTACGTATCGTCGTCAGCCTCATGGTTTTAAAACGTGTCTGTTAGGGAGAGATTTCCACACCCTTATAAGGAATGTTTTGTTTCCCTCTCACACAATAGGTAATAACAATCTTTACCAAAAGGATCACGGATAGGATTAGAAAGGAAATAGGACGATTTCGAAAAGAACTTTTATCTAGTGCTATTTAGAGGGAGTTTTAGCTTGAGAGGAACAATAGGATTTTTCGGGATCGGAGAGATTTGAGGATGAACTTCGGAAGTTGGTTAGTTTTAACTCTTCGTTTCGAACGTTTGTTAATCGAGCATTTGGCGATTCTTGTAGCTAGTGTGGGTCTCCTTTTGGTGGACTCGTTTCTGTATTCTCTCGTACATTCTTTCATATTTCTCTGCAAAAGCTCGGGTTTTCTTTTTTGCAAAGGAGATCTAAGATGGAAATTTTGGGCTAAGTTGATTAATGATTTGGGTTGAACAGGCGCCCATTCACAAGAATTACACCAGAGAACAAGCAGGATGTGCCTGCAACCAAGCAGGAAGCTGATGATGACAACTGGGATTTACCTGAAGAAGGCATTCCAAATTAACCTAATCCAGAAGTTCAGTCCACCAAAATGTTTAATGTTTTGTGCTCATCTTTAGATTTTGGGAAGCTGTTAGTACTCTGTAATGTAAGTTATTTTCCATGTTAGATCTTCTTTAGTTGAGGAGTTTTTGCAATGTTCCTTATGAACAAGTAGAAATGGCCATTCCTTGTACGTATGAATTCCGATAGAGATGGTTAAATTATAAGTCTAGTCCACGAGCTTTTAGTTTGGTGTATTTTATAATTTGTTTAATAAAGTTTCGAACTTTCAAGGACTTTAAAATGTGTCTAATAGATCCTTAAACCTTCCACTTTTGTATCCAACGAGTTATTGAATTTTTTATTTTGTGCCTAATAAGTTAGGGACATGTTGACCTTATAATTTAAGTTAAAAATGTATCAGCCCAAGCCCACTGTTTGCAGATATTGTCCACTTTAATCCATTACGTATCGTCGTCGGCCTAAAATGTGTCTTTTAAGGAGAGGTTTCCACACACTTTTAAAGTTTCCCTCACCAACCAATGTGAGATCTCACAATTCACTTCCCCCCTCCCCCTTCCAATGTCCTCGCTGACACACTGTCCAGTGTCTAGCTATGATATTATTTATAATAGTCCAAGTCCACCATTAGCAGATATTGTCTACTTTGGCATGGTATTTGTCACCGTTAGCCCTAGTTTTAAAATACATCTTTTAGGAAGAGGTTTTCACACCTTTATTAAGTTCCTTTCTCCAATCAACGTGGGATCTCACCAAAATACATGAAAACTTCACATCTAAATGAATTAGGAATTAAACTATTTGGCAAGGTAAGAGCAGTAAGAAATCTTTCAAGCTTATAATTTAGGAAGAACTCGTAATCCACAGGCTTAATTTGACTCACCATTTGAAGGCAATGCAGTATAGATGATTCTGGTTTTCAAAGAATTTTCCTCAATTTTTATGATTCAGAACCACGAACTGCAGTTGCATTGTTCCGAGCACTTCATAGTCTCATCCTAAGAGCTCAGTTGGAGGAGGAAGATAGCCTGCAAGGAGCATTCTAGTTATATCTTCAGCCAAATGGAAATTATTTGAAGTCATGGCCCTATAATTATCAAATGTTTACGTTTAAGAAAGAACATCAAATTAGATACCCCTTTCCAGAGGATGGCAAGAGTCATTCTACACGAGAGGAACATCGAAAAGACGAAAAATCTCGATTCTCTCGAGAATTTCGTTGTTGCTCTTTGTTCAATCACAAAATCGTATATTTCGATACAACTCCGACTGGGAT
This sequence comes from Cucurbita pepo subsp. pepo, assembly GCF_057944985.1. Taxonomy (NCBI): domain Eukaryota; kingdom Viridiplantae; phylum Streptophyta; class Magnoliopsida; order Cucurbitales; family Cucurbitaceae; genus Cucurbita; species Cucurbita pepo. The sequence goes on along the minus strand of NC_141801.1, from coordinate 2,347,937 downwards.
ATGCTTGAAACTTCTACCTAATATGAGGACTTGATGCAACTCTCACAGTTGGTTTCTTTTTCTTCTTCAACACTTTCTTTTTCTTCTGGGGCACTCCCTGTCCCCTCTTGAAAATGGCCAGAACCTCAATACTGCAACCATAACCAAGTTTATGTCACAAAGAAAGCTCTTATCAAGTATTGGAGAATAAGAATGTACTTAAATGATATCAATGTTTTGTGCCATTTAAGTTGGACGAGAAAGATACTTCAAATTGAGCCCCAACGTAGATGAGTAATATAATTGATGTTAAGATCTAGAAGAATAGTAAATGATAACGATGGCCTGAAAATAGGGATACTCCTTTTTGTCGATAAATTTTAGAAAGATATGTACATTGTATCTTTTCTTGAATGAAAATTGTTATATTCAATTTACAATGTTCGATCAAAACTAACTTCAATCTAGTGATAAGGTATGATTTTAAGATTTATTGAAAGTATAGGGACTACAATGGAATGTGACTCAAACTACTGGGATAAATATCGTGATTTATCTCTAGTGCCTAATTATGATTTTACCTACAAGAATCGACCGAAAGAAAATAAGATCATTACCTCTGGGTGCCAGGAAAGAAATTAAAACCATGGGCCTTCGCCAAATGCCACGCATTGCTAGACAGTAACATCTTGCAATCCTATACAGAGAAAAACATAGCTATAGTCTATATAATGCACACACATTGTATAAAGTACATGCAAATTTCCCTTTGAGATCATGGAAGGAGAGCAGGAATACAGTCGAGTTTGATGGAATTTGGAGGCAGCTTTACGAAAAAACTTACCTCCTTGAAGCTTTCCCATCCACAACTTATATAAATAAGAGTCTGAGGCAGTGAATGATTTGGTTCCAAAGCTGTACTCCCAATTTGGACTGTTTCTTCCTTTGCACGTAAAACCCATGGCCTCTTTTCATCTTTCTTATCCGTCAAATGTGGGCTGGAGAATTTGGAATTCAAATGACAATGAACTAAAATGTTAGGAGAGGAAAATTTAAAAGCCTTAGAGATCATCCAAAACAACCTTTTAGATAATGACTTCACTTTACGCTTTAGTGATGCTATATCTCTCAATGTATCAGCAAGTGATGCATCCAAACCTTTTCTTGGCGGATCGACAACAACTACGTCTGATCCCACAATCCAAGTAAGAGGATCCTGTGCAATTAGTAGATACAGCAGAAAATATAGCTATGATACTGGTGTAAGTCTCATATGCAGTAAATGAAATCAGTAAAATAATTCAAATGATGGGTAATTAAAAACTGAAGGGCTGGAGTACTAACTTTTGAAGTGTCTGCATGGTGCCAGCTGATACTGCCATCAACTCGGTCCGGTAGACGTTCGACTGTTTTCTCAAATGATAGCTTAGACTCTTTGTTGACCTCGACACACTTCACAAATCTGAAAGCAAAAGTAACATTGGGTTATCAATTTCCATATGTTTAAATGTAGTGAAACTTTGAACCCCACGGCATGCATAATTGTCCTAGTCTTGCCTGCATTTCCTTGTGGCAGCTAATGATAATCCAATCACACCAGCTCCTGCATACAAATCAGCAACGGATGCTCCATATGGAACATACTTCTGCAACTTCCGGAGCAAGCTATCGAAAGCCTGGAAGAAAAGAGTATAGGTTGGATGATCCAATGGGATTATATCAGGATGTGATGCCAATAAAAAAGTTTAATGGGCATGAAACACCAATTACGAGGTTTGGCAAATTGGTAGACTGGATTGATTTGCTGGAACGAGATTAAGAATTTTAAGATCTAGACTTAGAAGATTGATAAATTTTGGCAGTTGCTCCAGCAAAAGTATGAGATTCCCAACCCAAAGATCTCAGTAAAATCATTTTTTAGTTCTAAAAAAATTTCAAAGGATTAGCAAGTCTTCATCATAGGGTTATTCATCAGGAAAACACTGATGGATTTCAGAAAATATACTCCAGTGTCTACCTCAGCCACCATTTATGTGCAAAATGAAAATGATGCAGAAGGCTGGGCGATTGCCTTTCTTTACTTTTTTCTCTTTCCCAATTTGGAATATGCTCTCCATAATTTTGATCTTTCTAATGTAATCTGGCTGGTCTTCCTTCAGCTGGCTCTTTGCCATCCTTCGAAGAACAAAACCAAATCTATTTGAACCAATGCCACCCTTGCCTCTCTTTTGGGAGCTTTTAGAGGAGAGGAACCATGAAATGTTTTAGCATGGAAGTAAAGATAGAGTCTGGGACACCATTTCTTTTAACTTTCTACCCAGCCTAAACTAAGTTTTTTTTCTTTTCACTACAACGTTTCTACTTATTAGACATAGCAACTATTTATTCTTTTAAATTATTATTATTTATTCACCCTAGTTCTCTTAGAAAAAAGGTTAGATGGACAATCAGCAACTAGGCATTAAGAGTCGGGAATACATTGCAACGACTCAAGCCTACCGCTAGCAGATATTGTCCTGTTTGGGCTTTCCCTTTCGGACTTCCCCTCAAGGTTTTAAAACGCGTCTATTAGGGAGAGGTTTCCACACCCTTATAAAAAATGCTTTGTTCCCCTCTCCAACCGATGCGGGATCTCACAATCCACCCTCCTTCAGGGCCCAGCGTCTTCGCTAGCACTCGTTTCCCTCTCCAATCGATGTGGGATCTCACAATACACTCCCTTCGGGGCCCACCGTTCTAGCTAACACTCGTTCCTCTCTCCAATCGATGTGGGATCTCATGTATATGGTATCAAAACAAGTCAAAACCCCAACCAAAATTATAAGTATCAAAATATATTTCCCAAGAATAAAATGATTTCTGAAATTTGAAACATAAATATTTAAGAACCTGTGTATTTGCTTGGCCAAAACTTGATGGTGTCAGGCAAATGTCTATTCCACCAACATGCTCCCAAAAATCTCTTTCGCCTAAAAGATGCCTCCATCTATTACCAAATATTACCTGCAGTACAGGGGAAAATGTATCCATTCAACAAACGAAAAATTCGAAAATCATGAATCAAACTTAGCAGTGACGGATAGAAACAAGCAAATATTCATCACTCCAACTCTTACAATGAAGAAACTTACATTGTTAGATGATGTTTGAAAATTTGCCCACACAGAATGAACTAGATGAGTATTACTTCGGGCACCACCATTTTTCCATAAGAACTGTTGTTCAGTACATCAAAGTAAAATGTAAATAGAAAGCTTGCCAAAAACGATCTTTTCTTTTTCCTTTTGGGGGAGGAGGCAGGGTTCTCAAAACTCACATTGGCTAATGCATTTAGCTTGTCAGAATTCTGTGAAGTTTCACTCCTTGAATTCCAAACTAAAGCTATCTGTATCTTACCTGAAAACAGACATAAATTCAATCAATCCTACCTTTTCTAAGACCTTAAGCAATGGAGTAAACTAACATCCTAATATCAACTTAGTTAGCATGTAACCATTTTTGTATCTTTCTGAGGAAGGAAGGGATGTGCTATAAGTCGTCACAGCCATCTGCATCAAAATCATTGAGTATTATCACTAACATCACCATTAAAGAACAAACAAATTGTCTGCCCAATATTCATTTGAGGTTTATTTTAATGATAACCTGAACATATCGCAAATCACCAGTCCCCTGATCTTCATCATAAGGCTCTACGTTTAATTCAGTGATACCTTCATATAGCCCACAAAGAAGATGCAAATAGTTCAGTTATTATAGAACCCCTAATTTTAGAAATAGACGAAATGTTCATCCAGATCACTTGAACTTCATAAAGAACACACCTCGTTTTAACAATTGAACTGCCGCATTTATATTAGGGTGATGAGCTGCAGGAACATTTTTGTTCAACTTAAACAATCATAATTAATGGAAGACGAAGAATAGAGCATAACAGTAAGGCAAGTAGAAATGGAACCTTTGCAATCAGGAATATCTACGACATTATGAGTTCCCTCTTGATAAAGCCCAATCATAGGGCTTGTAGACGAGCCACGAACGGCCAATTTCGCACGGCACCTCCATCCCCACTAAAATCAAATCCATGTACCAAAAATGAAAACCAGACGATTATTCGATAGGATTAGACGAATGCTATCAACACGAACAAAATTATGAAGAAAAACAAGTCAACCAGTTTGCAACTATCAAATGTAAAATCCGATACTCCAAGACTGTTGAAGAATTGAGCCGCCTCCTCAACGATGACCGGCCGGTGGAGGTCGAACTCGTGTGTGCATCCGGAGCACCTAAAACATTCAGTAACAAAAAAAGAAAGTTACTCGATATATGAGATTCAGATATTAGAACTGTAATGGAAGGTGGAACATACGATTGAAAGTGAGTGCACTGGAGTGCACACGCCGGCGAGGATAGTGAGTCCGGAGTTGATTTCGCAGAGAAAGACAGCAGAGGTGGCGGCAGCGGAGGCGGCGGCGAAGGAGAAGAATGAGTGCGCACTGAGGTGGTAGAGAGTTGACAAGAAATGAAAGGTGAAATTGAGCGAGGCGTGAAGTAGCACTGAAGCATCGTTCTCTCCGGTGGCCGGTGACGCGCCGGAGCGGTGAAGAGAGGTATGGCGGGAATAGATGGATAACTTTAATTACTCTGTCGTATAAATATCTCGAAAAACCATTTTTAAAAAAGAATAAATAAATAAAAAAGTTAAGATACTCGGACCCGGTCGGCCTGGATCGGTTGTAAGATGTGCATTGAACAAGTCGGACAGATTAGTACGCACAAATGGTCGTGAAGAAGCCATTTTTTTTATTTACATGGTTCATAAATGTCCTATTATAAATGTTTTCTCGTATAACGGACCGGATTGGATCGGATTAGAACCCAAAACGAACTAAATAAGGTTCCAACTTAACCCTCTATTCTTTAGTTTGATTGCATTGGGTCTGGTCGGGTTAGTATTGGATTTCATCTTAACCCATTGGGTCTGGTCGGGTCAACATTGGATTCCAACTTAACTCTCTCTTTTTTAGTTTGATTGGATTGAGTCTAGTTGAGTCAGCACCAGATTGGGTCCGATCTAACCCTCTATTTTTTAGTTTGATTGGATTGGGTCAGGTCGGGTCAGCATCAGATTGGGTCCGGTCGGGTCAGCTAGGTTGTTTCTTAATTATTTTGATTAGATTGGGTCGGGTCGAGGTCCGGTCGGGTCAGTTAGGTTGTTTCTTAATTATTTTGGTAGGATTGAGTCCGAGTCGGGTGACAACTAGATAAAGTTCAACTGGTTGAGTCGTATCAGTTAGGTTGTTCATTTTTTGATCAGCTAGTTGTTCATTTTTTTCTTAATTATTTTTAAAATATTCACATTTTTTTCTTAATTATTTTTAAAATATTCACGGTACATATCACATTAGTAACTAAAAAACTCATTAAATATAAGTACGGTTTATTTAGGTTATTAACCTATTTGAACATCCATGTGTCAAATTGAAAACAGAAGAAATAAATTCTCAATTATAATATATGTATGTATGTATCCTAATTTAACCAAATTTCGCTCGAGTCGAATCAGATTGAACCGACCCGAGCAAACATTAACCTGTGAGCTGAACACCCCTAAAACCCTATTTTAGGACAACTTAAAGTATAATTAAAAAGAGTTCATCTAAATTATATAGAAAATTCGAATCAGATGACATTATCATTCACAAGTCAGTAAACATCAAAGTAGCTGAACTTTTCATCCAAATTAAACCATTTATCGACTCGTAAGATAGAAACATGTCAGGTTGACATCAACAACTCGACGATAATACCACACCTATTGAGTCTAATGTTCCAAAGTTCATCTATGGTTAAAAAAAAATGTGATTCAGACAAATTCAGAAAATCTGCACTCCCACAGATATATTCTCCCCTATTCAACCAGCTAGCTGCATAACTAACTAATCATCGGTTCCAAAGTAACGATCGCCAAATTCACCCATACCTGGTACGACACGATACTCTTCGTTCAATCCATCGTCGATCTCGGAAGTGACAATTTTCAAGAACGGGTATCGTTTGCAAACACAGTGAATTCCCTCCGGGGCCTGAACTCCAATGGAGTGAATATATTGACATCAGTATTGATAGTTACTATGATCAACCAATTTGGATAGCATAAACTAACTCACAGATATCAAGTTGAGGAATATGATGTGTGATTCTGGAACTCCCTTCTGTATGAGTAGGTCAATTGCTTGATTAGCTGAGTTACCTGCAAAGATCACGAATACATACGTTTTAATAGGAAAAAGGGTCAGTTGTCTCGTTAGAATAATTGAGGTACAGCCAAGCTGGTCCGAGCACGCACGGACATCACAATAAATAAACAAAACGTACGTCCGAGTTGACAGTAATTCTATGGCCACCTAATTAGGCTAAACAAAACTTGGGAATCTATATACTAATGAAACTTGGATTTAAAGCCATGCTCTAATTGTCTACTCTAAAGGTTAACTTAATGTTGTATAACAGATTAATGATGAGTCAAATAGGAATTCAGACTAATAGCAATGACGATGATGAAATAGTTACCAGTAGCGAGAACAGGATCGAGGAGTAGGACATGTCGCTCCGATATATCATTGGGTAATTTCTCGTATATCAGCTGTTCAGTTTGAACAAAATATAAGAAAAACTCTCCAATGTCGATATAAGAAAGCACGAGATCAAGCCCCAACAAACGCAATTCAGGAAAAACATTTTAGTTTCACCTGCTTCCCGTTATCTCCCTCACGGTGAATCAGAATCTTCCCGATTTTTATCCCTTTGCAACATGCACGCAGCGCGTTTTCCATGCTTTCACCACTGTATTAGATTAGATTGAGGATAACCATCAGAAATGAGAACTGTCTCCTCAATTCTTAGTTGACATATCTCATTTTTCCTCGAAGTCGGTCCAAAATTTTATCACAAACACACATGCAACCAGCAAGTTCATCTCAGACAAATTCTAGTTGCCATGATTCAGACAGCAAGTATGAAATATATTCACGTCAAACTAACCTTCGAACGATGGATACCCCACATAGTTTTTTGCAGAAATCAACCCCAGTGTATACAGATGCTGAGATCAAAAGCATGCAGTCATTCTTCATCAGTATCCATACACCAGGTAAGTGAGATCAGTTTAGATTACAGAAAAAAAACTCAGCAAGAGAAAAGAGTTTATATCGCACGGACAGATATCAGTAAGCACGAGGCTCGTTACTTCCGTAACTCACCTGTTGGAGTGACCACTTGTTTTTCAGTAAACGGCAAATGGCCAAGGCCATGCTCCACAACCTAAAAGTTAAAAGAAACAAAATCTATAAGAATGTTGAGATTGTTCAACTTTCCTGGCATAAATGAACTTGCAATTGATCTTTGTAGCAGAAAGTACCAGACGTATAAGGCGGTCTGAATAGAAAACAAAGTCGTGCTTTGAGATGTCCCGATCTCGAATTAATGTATGCATGCCTCTAATCTGTGACATTCAGTTACCTACGTGAGATTATGGAGAGGAGAGGAGTAAGAGCTCAAATGAGAAACACGAACAACTACGTATGCTTTAGCCTCGTGTCTGAAACAAACAACATAAATAGAATACAGATTTTCTGGGAAACCCTTTTTCTTAATGAGAAAACAAGCTTTCAACCAGTAACAAGACGAATGCAACAAGCTCATGTCTCAAGCAATAAAATCATATCTTTCTTAACATATCTTCAACTTTTTTTTCTCAAAAATAAGAATCTCGAGTCTAATACTGTACAACTCTATCTGTCTTCACAATCTCTTCCAGTTTCAGGCTGGTGAAGATTGGTTCTGGGAAGTAAAAAAGTGTTGAGAGAAAGTGGAAAACATAACGTATCAATTACGACGAATTGCTATTTGAAAATGTTATACCTGAAATGTTGATTGAATGACAGTAACATTGGGGTATATTTTGCATAGGTCATGCTGGCCTAACTTTGTATGGATGTGTTGCACAATCAAATCAATTGCAACATGGTTATCACCTCCACGTGGTATGATCACATCAGCATACTTCTTTGATGGCAGAATGAAATCATCAAAAGCAGGTTTTACAAACTTCGCATACTGCACAAATAACAAGAATGGAAATATTTCACCAAGTATATAATGAATTCAAAATCAAATGTCAAAGGAATGGCAATCACATGCTGCATACTGAAGTGTCCGTGATCCCGCTATAAAAATCTAAGCATACAACAAGACTTGCTTGCCTCACATAAACAAAAGTTGCTAACTCTTCCACTATTCAACCCCCCCACAGTCACTGCTCTAGATGATAGGAGGCAACCCTGTGATCTTGCATAGGATATGGCGATGTAAATCATTGGAAGCAATATATCGCTCAAGTTGGTGAATTCCTCAACAGATTGGAGATTACATCAATATAGTTATCATAACAGCCAACTAATGAGCTTAGGGAACATTTCGAAATTCCCATAATCAGAAGGAAAGATTATTTTGATCACAGTAAGTTATGGAAAACTTGTGAAAATAATTCAATACACACACATACTTCAACTTTTTTAAATCAGAGATCTCATTAGGTTGGATCCAAATTCATGAAAGATGTTAGTTTACCTGTTCAAGAACGGAGTTTATGTCTCTGCCCCTTTCTACGGTATCACGTCTAATTCTACGAGCAAGCCTCACATCAGCATCTAAAACCAATGCAGTGCTAAATATTAGGAGAAGGTAGAGAACCTTTAGTACAAGTAATATGTAGAGTATTTTACATTCGTCTGATAAAAATTTAAATACTAAAGATTAGCCCTTAAGAGGGCCAGCTGTTTAATGTTTTTCTCCTTCCTTTCACAGAACTCAAATCTTCCACAGGATACAAGTAACTTTCAACAAAATATTCACATAAGTTCTGAGTTCAGCGCTCTTCACTCATCCTATTCATTCAGAATACAGTGCAAGTTGTGATGTCCCACATTGGTTGGGGAGGAGAACAAAACACCCTTTATAAGAGTGTGGAAACCTTCCCCTAGCAGACGCGTTTTAAAGCCTTGAGGGGAAGCCCGAAAGGGAAAGCCCAAAGAGGACAATATCTGCTAGCGGTGGATCTGGGTCGTTACACAAGCTTTCCATAAATTTCCACACTCAGGCAGCCCATTTAACTAAAGGCTCATTGCAAGGGTCTAAAGTATTAGATAGGGAAAGTGAAATCACAATGAGTTAAAAAAAAGAAAATAAAAAAAGACAATAGTAAAGAAAATAGTGGGAGCACAATGTTGAACCTGTGTCAACAAATATCTTCATATTCATGAGATTGCGGACTCTTTGGTCATGGAAAACCAGAATTCCTTCCACGATGATAACATCAGATGCATTTACCTGGAGAGAAGTGATCATTAAATTCTCCGAAAAACCGTTGCAACGAATAGATACCTCATCCAACCCCCTCAAAACAGAAAAAGCAAGTGAACATTTCAAAAGAGATATCAGCACCTGTCGAAAGCTATCTACACAGCGTTGATGAGTCTTAAAATCATAAATTGGGACATGGTAAGATTGCCCACTCTTTAGCTTCTCGACGCAATCCAAAAGCTGCTCGGTGTCAAAAGAATCTATGGATAATTCGATGAAATTAATCAAAGAGAGAAAGATAGTATATACTGTTTATATTGCACAATGACTACCTAAACCCAAGAGCTTAAGATGTTGGATTGGGGTAAACATAATTCCTTATTATCCATACTCGCATCTCTTAGGTTAAAACTAATCACATTGTTATCCCATAATTAAGAAATATGAACAAGTGATACAGCACTAGAACTCCATTCTTTCCATCTAAAAGTCAGCAAGGGAAAAACAAGTTGAATTCACTAATTTCATTACCAGGATGATCAAAGTTATACTCGTGCACGCGTTCTAGTTCCTCGGCTGTCAACCCGCGGTAAAACGAGTCCTATAGCAAAGCCATGAATTCAAGAAATGGAAGAAAATTCTAGAGCAAGATCCAGAAAAAAGGAAGCATGCCTGATTGACCAGCACAACCCTATGATCATGGAGTTGCTGTATAATCATATCACACACCGTCGTCTTCCCAGACGCAGTACCTCCAGAAACACCTATCATTAACAGTACCAACAGTGATAACAATTTCGATCCAAACGGATGAGTTTTAACTTCTAATGCATGATCAAGAAAAATACCAAGCGCGAAGATGAGAACAAATCAAATCAAATCAAATCAAATCAAATCATTCACAAAAATCCAAATCCCCTAACAAAGCAATCAAGAACAGATAACAAGAATTACCGATGACGAAAGGCTGCTTAGGAGAGTTAGCATCGACCGGTGCAGAGGAAGCGGAGAGTGAAGAGCGGTGAGCGGGAGAAGAAGTTGAGGAAGAAGGTGGAGAGGAGATAAGCCCGTCGAGTCGGAGGCCGGAGAAATGAGGTCCGGAGGCGGCTTCCATGACGTAATCTATCGAAGTGGTTTCTTCCGGCATGGCTGCTGATCGGAGGACAAGTCGACGGAAGGATTACCGGTGGTCGGACGAAGGAATTGGCCGGGAAAAACAACGGCGAAACCCGGCGGATTTGGCACAACGATTACAGCTGCAGAGCAATTTGACGCTTCCGTTTCTGAAATTATGTGATTTTAAATAAATAAAAGACGAATTTTGAGTATGAATATACTGCTTTGATGCCTTTTTGCCTCAGCCATGCCGCCGGGCGGTCGAACAACCGAGATGAACCGGTTCTCCATTTTTCCATCTGAACCGGACTATTGGTTCCTCCAACCAGACCCGATTCATTAGGTTAAATTACAGGTTGTCTTTTTTTTTTTTCATGATAAAATATTTAAATTTTTAATTCAAATTCAAAAATCTAAATTAATAAATATATATATATATATATATATTGAATTTTCAAAAGTTTTGTTAAATTACAGGTTGTCTTTTAAATTTTTAATTCAAATTTCAAAAATCTAAATTAATAAATATATATTAATTTAGATAAATTAATTAATAAATATATATATATATTCTTGAATTTTAAATTTTTTTAATAATATCAGAAAAAAAAACGTTAAAATCGTTAATATTTTACTTAAAATTACCCTTTTAAAATTAAAAATGTTTCAAAAATACCTTTTTTATTTTTCTAAAAGTTTTATTATTTTCTTTTTTTTAAAAAAATTCAAACTTATTATTATTTTTTTTAATTTCAAAGAACGCTTTCTAAATTGACATTAATACCCTTAAACTTTTAGAATAGAGAAAATTAAAAACTTTAGAGATAATTATCTGCAAGGGGTAAATAAGTAATTTCAACCAGATTTTTTATTTTTTCAAATAAGTTAAAATATTCACAAAAATTTCTAAATTTATTTTTTAAACCATATTAAAAGTTCAAGGGTATTTTTAAAATAAATTAATAATATTTTTTATCACTCAGAAAACAATCGTATTTTAAAATATTTTTTTAGATAAAATATAAAATTTATGAATATTTTTATTAATCGAATGAAAAGTGAATTAATTTAATAAAATATTTTAAAATAATAAAATGTCTAAACCATTGAATCCTATAACAATTTAAATGTAGAATATTGAATTATATTTAAGCTAAAAATTATTAAAATCGTACCATACTACAATCACACGAACCTCGGTTCGTGAACCCTTCTTACTATAAAATATAAAATAACGGAACACAGAGGTTCAAGTGAAGTCTTCTTACTACAATCACACGAACCTCGGTTCTCAACGTCATTTTTCCAACTTCAAACCAATACCATAAGTTGATCTTGTTTAGATCGAACCATGCTTAGTAATGAAAGCAGTGACATATTTGTAAACGTCGTCGTTGGCGTTGATGCCCATGATAAAATCGGCATGGGCGTAATTTTCGATGTATTGGACTGTAAGCTTGTCGACATCATGAGACTTTAAGATTTCAAGGAGGTGACCCACGTCTCGAAGATCCGAGAGAGCATCCTGACCCCCGTAGCTTATGAAGATCGGAACGTCACGAGGAATTTTGGAGAGGTCATACAACGGCGGATTGATTTTTCCGTAGTGTCTCAAGTTGTAATCCATTCTTCCATAGTTGAACTTCGCCAATACTCCATATTGAACAACTGTTTATCGAATTAAAAAAATATTAATAAATAAATAACTGATGAATTCTTTTTAATGAGACGGTTCAATGCGTGAAACTTACTTTGAGATAAGTGAACCATGTTCTTAGTCGATGTCGACTGAGGTTCGTTCTTGAGAAAGAGCTCAACGGTCGATGAATTGAGACAACAATTTTTGCCTACACAAAATAGTTCGAATTTTCTCGCTTAAAAAATACTTTAATTAAAAAAAAAAAAACAAATCTTAAAAACGGTATTGATGTACCCGTGAAAGCAGATAATAAGTCATAGCAATTGACTCTCGGACGAAAACACAACGATTTTAGAAAGTTCCCCACTGCCGCCCTGTCGTCAACCACACCATGTTACACACAAATTTATAATAAGCACTTGTTTCTAGAGATGTCGGTTTAATCAACGGAGCCCAACTTTACAGGCAATTGCTCCAAACGTAAGAGACCGGGAATATCACGGACTAAATGTAATCTCCGTCCTCAACCACTCACCAATATCCGTCCCACTCGTGTGTATATTCCCCGAGAATAAAAGAAAAATTTTGCAATGAAATTGTAACAGCCCAAGTCCTACCCGAGTAGATGATGTCTTTTTTGAGCTTTCCATTCTCGGTTTCCCAATCAAGCTTCCATACCTTTATAAAGAATGTCTCGTTCCCGTTCCCCTATGCAACTGAGGTAAGATCTCACTATTGAGAGCGCTCGATCTCGAAAGGGATGGATTGTGAGATCACGCATCAGTTGAAAACGGAAACGAATCGTTCTTTATAAGGGTGTGAAAATCTCTCTTTAGCATACGCGTTTTAAAAATCTCGAGGGAAAACTCGAAAGGAAAAGACCAAAAAGGACCTGCTAATGGTCGACTCGAGAATAGGAGACGGAATAAATTACCCTTTTGGATTGAACTCTTCAACACCGAAAGCTTTGGTAACAACCTACAAGAAGCATCAAACAAAAGATAACGGCGGTGAAGAAACGGAGGAGATTTTCACAATAAAACTCAGAGTCACCCACCTGAGGTAACAACGACCGGGCAGCCACGGCGCCGATAACGGTGGTCATGTGGCTGAGATAAGCAATGGGGCTCAAAAACGCCACCGACTGCAGCTGCTCCACCAGCTTCCCCTCCGCCAGTGAAGCAATTAGTATTAACGTTCCCTGACGATAAATTAACGGACGTTAAAAGGGGCGGCCGGAATGAAAAATGTAGTGAATCTTAAAGGATCAAAGAATTCACCAATGAATGGCCAATGTAGTGAATCTTGTGGCCGGTTTCTTGGGAGACGTGGTCGAAGACGGCGGGGAGGTCGTAGATGACGAGCTCGTCCCACGACCAGTCCCAGAAGGCCGGGGAGGATGGGTCGAGGGAGGTGTGGTGACGGCTGAAGCGAGTGCCTCGAGTGTTGGCAATCCATACGTCGTAGCCCTTATCGGCGAGGATCAACGGTAGGTTCTGCTCCGGAGAATTCAACAACCATGTCATCCCGTCCTACGTAAAATCGGTCGTCATTGTTTAGGTAGAGAAGGAGAAAGGAATTATATTGCTATCACCGACCCGCATGTCGGTGGTGGCGATTAAAAAAAGAGATTTTCAAAAGTAAAAATAATAACGAAACATACCACAAGAACGCCATGCTGTATGATGACGGGTTGCTTTTTTACTCCATTGTCACTCCCGTATCGACCTTCTGGAATCCTCTGTACACTTAAAATATAACCATCTTTCGTTTGCACCTATTATTTAGGTCAAAATTACGGTTAGGATTCTCGTCCGAAGATTGAGTTATTAATACCTTAACCAATCAAGTTACGTCCACTCGATCGTAAGATAATCGATACCCTATTAATTAAGCTATGCTCGTAAACATAGATTTCAATTTCGAACCCGTAAATTAGAACCCACGACTTGTAAAGCTTTCTATTTTCAAAAGTTCGACGTAAAACATTGTTGAAAGTTTGTTTTGTCGGTTAAAACATATCGTCTCAATCAAGCTTTTAACGGGTTTTCCGTAGAGATTGTGTGAGAGCCCACGTCGGTTTGTAAAACATCGTTGAAATTTCGTTTTGTCAGTTAAAACATATCGTCTCAATCAAGCTTTTAACGGGTTTTCCGTAGAGATTGTGTGAGAGCCCACGTCGGTTTGTAAAACATCATTGAAAGTTCGTTTTGTCAGTTAAAACATATCGTCTCAATCAAGCTTTTAACGGGTTTTCCGTAGAGATTGTGTGAGAGCCCACGTCGGTTTGTAAAACATCGTTGAAATTTCGTTTTGTCAGTTAAAACATATCGTCTCAATCAAGCTTTTAACGGGTTTTCCGTAGAGATTGTGTGAGAGCCCACGTCGGTTTGTAAAACATCGTTGAAATTTCGTTTTGTCAGTTAAAATATATCGTCTCAATCAAGCTTTTAACGGGTTTTCCGTAGAGATTGTGTGAGAGCCCACGTCGGTTTGTAAAACATCGTTGAAATTTCGTTTTGTCAGTTAAAACATATCGTCTCAATCAAGCTTTTAACGGGTTTTCCGTAGAGATTGTGTGAGAGCCCACGTCGGTTTGTAAAACATCGTTGAAAGTTCGTTTTGTCAGTTAAAACATATCGTCTCAATCAAGCTTTTAACGGGTTTTCCGTAGAGATTGTGTGAGAGCCCACATCGGTTTGTAAAACATCGTTGAAAGTTCGTTTTGTCAATTAAAACATATCGCCTCAATCAAGCTTTTAACGGGTTTTTCGTGGAGATTGTGCGAGATCCCACGTCGGTTAGAAAAATATGAAAGACAATATTTGTTACCGATGGACTTAGACAGAATATAATAATACCTGAATTTCCTAAACTGTTACAGAATATAATAATACCTGAATTTCCTGACACTTGTAACCATGAATGGTGACACCAGAAGAACAGATGCCGAGTTCCTCAGTCGGAACATCAACAACGCCGTGTCCTCCGCCACAACAACCACCGAGAACCACCAACACCACCGTGGCCACCGCCGTAGAAAACCCCCTGAAATAGGTCATCTCCACCGCCACTACTTGTTCTATTATGTTCTTCACTCTCGTGTGTGTGTGTTGGGTTTTTATAGTGTGAAGCGAAAACAACAAAAATAGTGTGAAACCAAAAGGGAAGGTGTGAAAGCAAGGAAGATTTTGTCGTGGAGGAGTGGGCCCCACGTTGAGGACGTGGCAGCTTTTCAGGCGAAAATGGATAAATTTCGCCGGTTTAGATGGACAGCCTTCATTTGCATCATTTTTTGTCACTCTCCTAATCATTCGGCTGCCCATTCTCTGTGGATAAGGATGTTTATGTCATTATTGTCTGACCCGATCAACTCAGATTACCCAACCCGAACCCTAAAAGTTAGATCCGGGTACTTTTTTTTCTTTCTCGATTTAGGTTGGATTGAATTTTTGAAGAACCGAGAATAGAATTACTGAGAGTATTTGCTAAAACCACCGCAACTAAATGGTGCGTAAAACTTCTGTATTAATAAATTGAAAAATACCTATGGTAAGAAGGTAAATATCTAGATATTTGTCTATAATAAAATATCAAATATGATATATATGGTAAACTATAATTTAGTACTAAATATCTTTAACACCCCCGCAAGTTAAGCGTCGGATTTGAACGAACGTGAAGCTTGGATCTGAAAAATTCGAAGAGAGGTCGAGAAACACTTTTTGTGAAGATGTCAACAACTTGGTTCGAAGGAGACGTAGAGAAACACTTTCTTGCCCCATCGAAAACTGTAGAGGGATCGTTGCTCAGCGGCGATTCTGCCTTGGCTTCGGCGAGAATATGTCTACCCATGAAGAGGGATCGGTGACGATGCTACCTTGGCTCTGGCGAGAATATGTCTAGCCCTATAAGTAGAAGGGGAAACCTAGAGCAAGGGACAAAGACAATGTTGAAGCCGGAAGAGTCATCACATTGGACGAATGAGCCAATTTTGGCGAGAAGGGTGGCGGCGACTTGGTTGTCAAAGAGGCCAATGCGGCGCCCAGATTCCGAAGGTAAATCTCTATAGAAGGTCGATGGGTTTATCGAGATTCCGTATATTTCCGAAGAGAACACTAATGAGGATCCTGAAATTAGGGTTTCTGTGAAGGATAAAGGGTTGTTTGGGAAGAAAATGAGAGAGGCTATGTTGGCTAAAGGGAAACCAATTGCGTTGAAGAATGTGAGATTGTATGTACAGAGTATGGTGAAGGGTGATTTGGAGGTCAAAAGGGTGGAGCCGAAAAGTAATCAATCGGCTCTGCATGTGACAACCATGAAGACTGATGTTGATTACTGATGTTAGCTTGTGAATATTTGATATTTAAGTCTTACGAGGTTTTAGTTTGTTCGGGTCAAAAAGAAAATGAATGAATGAAATCGGTCCAACTGAACCAACGAACTGGTCTAACAGAACTAGAGGTTGAATTGGTTCAAGTAAATCGCTAGACACTAGAACAAAACGCGAACCACTCGTCTCCTCCTTTGCGCGACTCATAATCCTAGAGGCACAATAGTTAAAGTCGATGACACGAACCCGAAGATGGTGTATGAAGGCTATCAAATTGAAGGAGGCAGCGAAGATGGTAATTCGGAGCTCGGAGCTGCACGTATTTTTGTGGAGAGACGTCCTCAACTCAACTTTTATAGTCAAGTAGATCAAGGGGGAAATCTTTGTCCCCAACCTACTCCCCACTATGGCCAATGGTGAATGGGAATGGACACTAAATTTCTCTCTTCACATGGGAAATATTGGACCATCTCCTATTTACTTCCATAAATGTCCATTTCAAAATGAATAGATACGGGTAAGAGAGTCGTTTTGAATGAGTTCGGGAATCTTTGTTTAAACGAGGGATGGGAGGAGTGGAAAGAGATTTCTCCTCATTAGATAAACGGGGCTGGAGACGGGAATTATGTCCCCTCGTTCCATCCTTGTCCAATTCCACACCCCACCTCGTCCCTGCTCTATATATATTATCATTACATTTTCACAAGGGGCCAGTCAGTCAAGCGGTTCGGGTTTTCGGTAGCTCCCCGTTTGCCTGCCCCCTCATAGTCCATTAGTGGATAGGGTGGTGAACTTATAGGGCGCCCATGTAACGACCCAGATCCACCGCTAGCAGATATTGTCCTCTTTGGATTTTTCCTTTCGGGCTTCCCCTCAAGGCTTTAAAACGCGTCTGCTAGGGGAAGGTTTCCACAAAGGGTGTTTGTTCTCCTCCCCAACCAATGTGGGACATCACAATTCACCCCCCTTCGGGGCCAGCGAAACGGACTCTTTCCTTTCTCCAATCGATGTGGGACCCTCACCAAATCCACCATCTTTGGAGCCTAGCGTCTTTACTGGCACACCAGCTCGTGTCTACCCCCTTTGGGGAACAGTCTCCTCACTGGCACATAGTCCGGTGTCTGGCTCTGATATTATTTGTAACGACCCAGATCCACCGCTAGCAAATATTGTCCTCTTTGAGCTTTCACTTTCGGGTTTCTCCTCAAGGCTTTAAAACAGATATTGTCCTTTTGAGCTTTCCCTTTCGAGCTTTCCCTCAAGGCTTTAAAACGAAGGTTTCCACAAAGGGTGTTTTGTTCTCCTCGCAACCAATATGGGACATCACAGCTCGCCTCCTCTTCAAACATGTCCTCAACAACTTGGCGGCTGTTCCTCCTCTTCAAACATGTCCTCAACAACTTGGCGGCTGTTCGATCTCCATTTTTGAGGACATAAGTGCTTGGTCGCTAGGGTTTCCTTTTCCTCAACCAAAACGAAAAAGGTTGTTTGTGTCAACCTGGTCAAACATTTGGTTATGAGCTGGCTAGACAAAGAAAGACGGATTGAACGTCAGTGAAAACAGGACGTTCGATCAACGACTTTCTACGTATCGGCTAAATAAAATACTTATTTTTTTCTTTTATTAACAATCACAAAAGGCTGTTTATTATAATTCCTCATACTAAGATACAAACTTAAGCTGAAGGAAGACCAACAAAAAGCCCATTACTTTCTTCCCCTAATATATATATATACACACACACATATATATATATATATATAACCATTGCCTTCAAGAACAGCAATATCTCAGAGCTTTACACATTTCTGAACAAATGTAAGCTCCATAAGTTTTGAAGACTCACAGCGCCAGAATCAGAGGGAATTTACAGCGTATGCCACGTTCCATCGAACCTTGCTTTATACAACTATGGCTGGACGCGCCTTCTTCCTCCGGTCGCCGAAGCTACGACATGGTCCCAAGCTAGGGAGGCAGCATTGTGCAGATCCAACTGGCCGTTCCTTCTCAGTCCAGACATCTCCATTAGAGGTACTCTCACTGCTGCTGCATACAGAGTTTGTTCTCGACACATGAGACTTTTCGGGATTCGACTGCAACGCGAGTTCGTTTAGAGTTGGTTTGGCTTGTATGTCACTGTCTTTTCTGGAGCTGTCCCTGAATAGTTCAGCTAGCTTCTTCTTTCCTGTGGGTGATGGTTCAGAAACGGCGATCGGAGTTTGATTGGCGATGACATGAACTTGGTTGATTCGAGGAGTACCGGAGGAGAAGCTGGGGTGTACCGGAGTGTTTCCTCGTGAAGGGGTGAAGTCTGCAGCCATTGCAATCGAATAGTTTAGGAGAAGAGATCAAAATGCAACTAGCATAAAAAGAATTCTTTAAGCTCACAAAATTGAAAGTTCGGAAACCTATAAGATCATTTTTAATATGATAGGATCTATTAGACTAAACGAACGTTTTAAACGTCTACTTACCACCATTGACACTATAGAAATCATCTTCACAATCCGAATCCAACCAGCCTCGGGAATCGAAAAACGCTTCATCTTTGCTACCTATGAAAACAGCACAGTTCTATTGTCAACTTACTTCTTTCATAGAACAGCCAACATAGAAGAAATTACCCAAAACATATGGAATAAATTCAAGGACATAAAAGAAAGAATTCAATCATATGAACGCCATGGATTTGGCCTAGTGATCAATAAGGGTCGTATAAATTGTAAAGGGCTTAGAAAGAACGAGTTTAAGTCGGAGTGACCATCTACTTAGGATTTAATATCCTACGAGTTACCTTAGCAACCAAACATGCTAGGATAAGACAGTTGTCTTGTGAGAATAGTTGAGGCCCGAACATTCACGGATATTAAAAAAAAAAAACGGGAAAGAGTTCTAGTAGTGTAACAGCCTAAGCCCACCGCTAGCAGATATTGTCCTCTTTGGGCTTTCCCTTTCGAGCTTCCCCTCAAGGTTTTAAAAACTCATCTGCTAGGGAGAGGTTTCCACATCCTTATGAAGAATGTTTCGTTCTCCTCTCCAATCGATGTGGGATCTCACAATCCACCCCTCTTTAGGGTCCAACGTCCTCACTGACCCTCCTTCCTCTTTCCAATCGCTGACCCTCCTTCCTCTTCAGGGTCCAACGTCCTTGATAGCACTCGTTGCTCTCTCTAATTGATGTGGGATCTCACAATCCACCCCCCTTCAGGGCCCAGCGTCCTAGCTGGCGCACTGCTCGGTATCTGGCTCTGATACCATTTGTAATGGCTCAAGCCCACCGCTAAAAGATATTGTCCTCACAACCTCTTAATAATTGTTAGGTGAGGATTCGAAAAACTGTGGGTCTTCTCACAACCACTAAATACAAGATTTGAAATATTTTTGAAGCGTTTTTCCTACATCCAACCATCCGAAATCGAACGTCACATTGTGACAGCTTCCTCCAATAATTTCTCGTATAAAAAGCGAGAAAATTATAGTAACAAAGCTCTAAGAGACTTTTTTTTCTTATAGCAGTTCAATAATCAACCACAATCCACTCAGAATAATACATAGAACTTCACAGGAAACAGAGCATCCACTGAACAAAGGAATGATTTCTTCCTCTAAGAACACAGAACAATCCCAATTCCTTCTAATAAATTTGATCATCAAGCCACAAGAAACAGAAAGGAAATCTAGGATTTCTCTAATTTTAATGAACAATTATGAAAAACAATTCAAGGGAAAAAAAAGTAAAATTCCTCTGTTCATCAATCTCTGAAGATTTAGATAATACAAAACAAATGGGACCTAGATCAACATCATCAATCCAATTAAACAATATGTCCAAAAGGCAATGATTCCATAAGATATTCAATTAGAAAAAGAAAGAATCAAACACTTTAGATCGCACATGACTTCGCTTCAGAAGATCAGTAGGCGAAATGGTCCTAAGCACTAATTTCAAAGCATCAAAGTTCATCAATCAACACAAAAGTAACAAAGAAAAAGAACAAAACAAACGGAATTACAGTTGAAGGAAGTCAAGAAGAAGAAAAGGAAGTAATACCTAATTGAGAAGGAGACCTCTGAGATTTGACAAAAACACCACCTACACCGCCAGCACCGCCAGCACCGCCAGCACTGCCAGCGCCGCCGTTGATCAGGGCGTTGTTATCCTTGATCGGCGACGGCGGAATTACCATTTCATTCGTTTTAGACCCAATTGAGAGTCTGAATTTCAGAGCGGAATCGGAATTTCTATGGATTGAAACACAGGAACCCATTGATGAATCTGGTTGTTTGATTCTTAACCTAATGCCACTGTGATCATCCGGGACTGAAAATGGGGTTTTAGGAGA
Organism: Cucurbita pepo subsp. pepo; assembly: GCF_057944985.1. Classification (NCBI taxonomy): domain Eukaryota; kingdom Viridiplantae; phylum Streptophyta; class Magnoliopsida; order Cucurbitales; family Cucurbitaceae; genus Cucurbita; species Cucurbita pepo. The sequence continues at coordinate 2,327,160 of NC_141801.1, read as the reverse complement.
GAGAAAGAGAGGGAAATGGAGCAGAGAGATTGAAAAAGTTGGTAGTAATGGAAAGAGAGGGATTGAAAACCAAAATTAATAATAATATATCTCAAAAATATATTTAAATTTTTTAAATTTTCAATAATTTCCATATATATTAAAAATATCCTTAAATTATTAATACTTTATTTTTAAAAACAATTCCACTAATATTTTTAAATTTTTTTTAAAAAAAATATTAAATAATATTCTTAGTTTCAAAATTACCAATTAACTTTCAAAATCAATATTTTTTAAATAATAAAAAATTTATTTAAATTAATATCCTTCAATTTTTATAAAAAAAAAAAAAAATTTATATTTTTGAGGGTATTTTTGTAATAAATATTAATCACGGATCGTCCCAAACTAACGTTAAAAGTGTTTTTTTAGTGTAAGGATATTACCGAGACATATAAAAATTTATGGGCATTTTTCAGACAGAATAAAATGTTGATAAATATATTATTTGGTCGTGAAACCGAGGAATCAAGCTTTTATTAAAGTAGTGTCTAACATAGTTTAAGTGGATAGGTTTCTAAACGTTCCTTGTTATCTTTAATAGACTCTTGAATTTTGATAACCGATCTCAATTTTAGTTACCTATTAAAAAAAAACGTGTCTTTGTTTTCTCCCGACATTTATTAACTAAATTCCGAACATAAAAATAAATTTTTAAAACACAATTTTCTTATACTTTTAACGCTTTCAAAACTTAAAATTTTAAAACGCTCTTACATACTAGACCCAGATAAAGAAATTCAGAGTTTTATAACCTTAATTTCTAAATTATTAAGAACCCGTGCTCACTTTCAATTTTGTGTTTAGTCCGATATATATATATATATATTAATTAAAATATTTTAAATTTGATTCTTAAAAAATTAAAGTAATTAATAAAATAAGTTACTTTTTTGAAAAAGAAAAATACAAAATTAATATTCTTTAAAGTGATTTGACATGCCTAAAATAAGTTTAGAATATCTTTTAATATATATATAATTTATTTATTATTTGGATAAAAATTAATTTATACTTTTAAATAAGTAATAATTACATCAATTTAAATTATGAATTTTTTTCATTTAAAAACTGTCAATTAATTAAATATTAAATATTTAATTAATATAAGAAAAAAAAAAGGATTTTCAAAAAACATTTATTATAGAATTGAAAATTAAAATATTCCAAATTTATTATATGATTCAACAATATTTATGGGATTTAATTGAATATGAAATAATGATAAATATTATTCTATTAAATTTTAATTTCTATAATTAGTTAATTAATTAATTAATTAATTAATTAATTAAGTCATAGTTGTGGGGCCCATGTGGTGAGGCTTTTATGGTCAAAATGACCTAAAAGTTAGGTTGAAGCAAAGTTAGAACTTTATTGGAGTCCTAAATTAATACTAATTTAGTACCCAATTTAATAAATTAAAATTAGGTTAAATTATAAATTTAATTTTTAATTATTAAAATAATTATTTTATTTTTTATTTTGACGTTTTTAAAAACTAAATTTATAAATACTATTTTGTTTGTTATTTATTTCTTTTATATATGCTTTAAAAATCGAGAGTTTCGTGTGTTGGATAGCCCCTTTAATTAAGGAGAGTTTCGTGCTGCTCGTCACTCGCTAAGGTTAAAGACAGTGTCTAGCCGTCATTATAGGATTTGTAGTCATCCCTTCAAAATTGACTCTTTAACCAATGGTTCACCGTCTACTAGGGAGAGGTTTCCACACCCTTAGAAAGAGTGCAACCGATGTAGGATCTCACAATCCATTCCCCTTTTGGGGTCCAACGTCCTCGCTAGCACTCGTTCTCATGTCCAATTGATGTGGGATCTCACAATCCACCCTCCTTTGAGGCTCAACGTCCTCGTTGGCACATCGTTCGGTGTCTTGCTCTAGTACCATTTGTAACAGCTCAAGTCCACCGCTAGTAGATATTATTCTCTTTAGGGTTTTTCTTTTGGGTTTTCCCTCAATGGTTGTAAAACGTGTATGTCGGCAAGCTTGAGTGGAAAATATCTTTCATTATTATTTTAATAAAATATTTTTTTTTATAAAAAAAATAAATAAAATTCAATGAACTTTACATCATTGACTCTTAACAATATATATATAATTCACAAGCTGTCACATTTGTTTATTTATTCTCAATATCTATTTTGGATGTGAAAAGTCCTAAATAACCCTAACATAAATCTAATCGACACATAATATATTTTTTAAGGTCGGAGGTTAAATCTTCATATAACGCTCGGGTAAAAAAAAGATCATGTGTAACAGTTTAAGTTCATTGCTAGCAGATATTGTCTGTTTTTGTCTGTTATATATGGTTTTAAAACGTTACTAGGTAGAGGTTTTCGTACCCTTGTAAGAAATGTTTTGTTATTCTCTCCAACCGATGTGAGATTTTACAATCCGCCATCTTAGGAGCCCAGCGTTCTCGTTGGCATACTGCCCAGTGTCTGGTTTTGATACCATTTGTAACAATCCAAGCCCATTGCTAGCAGATATTGTCCGTTTTTGCCCGTTACAGGTAGTTTTAAAACGTTACTAGTGATAAGTTTTCACACCCTTGTAAGAAATGTTTTGTTACCATTTTCAACCGATGTGAGATTTCACAATCCACCCCCCTCAGGAGCCTAGTGTTCTCGTTGGCATACTACCCAGTGTCTGGTTTTAATATCATTTGTAACCGTCCAAGCCCATCGCTAGCAGATACTGTCCGTTTTGGCCCGTTACAGATAGTTTTAAAACGTTACTAGTGATAAGTTTTCACACCCTTGTAAGAAATGTTTTGTTCTCCTTTCTAATGAGCCTAGTGTTCTCGTTGGCACAATACTCGGTGTCTAGCTTTGATACCATTTGTAGTAGCCCAAGCCCATCGCTAGTAGATATTGTCCGTTTTGGCCCGTTAGATATAGTTTTAAAACGTTACTAGTGATAAGTTTTCACACCCTTGTAAGAAATGTTTTGTTCCCATTTCTAACCGATATGAGATTCCACAATCCACCCCCCTTAGGAGCCTAGTGTTCTTGTTGGTATACTGCTCGGTGTCTGGCTCTGATACTATTTATAACAGTCCAAGCCCATCGTTAACTTATTTCATTAGGCCCACTATAATCATGGGCCGCAAACATATGGGCTTTTCAATGAATAAATTGGGCTTTGGCCCACTGAAACACATAGTAAATGAATCTAAGTTATAAATATTACAATATTTAGTTAATAAAAAATAATTTAAAATTAAATATTTAATCAATTTGAGCATCGTTCAACTAATTATAGACCATACGCCTTAAACAAGTATGACCATGACATCTATAGTTCAACCGATTCCAACATCTAATTTTAACTTTAATGAATCAAATATTTGAATCATATCATCCCATCATAACCTTAAATTCATCAAAACTAAGAACACCGTCACCGTTAAGGTCAAACTTGGCAATCATGGCCATACAATCCTCCAAACTTACGAACTCTCCTAATTTCTTCAACGTCCTCCTCAAGCTCACCGCCGTAATCAATCCCGACCCCTCCATTTCATACATTTTAAAAGCTTCTCTAAGCTCTTTCACCTTCTCCTCCTCCCCTCTGTCGTCGACGAACCTCTCAAACTCCTCCACGTCGAGTCCACCGTCTCCATCCATGTCGAATGCGGCCACCACCTCCTCTGCCTCCACCACCGAGACCTCCGCCCCTGATATCGCTGCTATACACTCCCGTACCTCGAACGGAGAAATTTTCCCATCTCCATCCGTATCAAAATGATCGAACACTCTCTTGTAGCACGATAACTTATCCATCTCGAAGCTAAAAACAATCGAGATAGATTGTGGGTTTTATATAATCAACCAAAATGCGTGTCGAAGGAGTGTGTTGTGAGCTTACTTGTTGACCAAGAAATTAAATTTAATAAAAATTGGATCAACTCGGCAAGCAAGTGGCATTCACGACTTAAATATAATAATAATAATAATAATTTGTTTTTTTTTGGGCGTGCTGACTAGGGGTGTATATTCAACCTGACAATCCACACCAACCCAACCCGAACGATAAGGGTTGGGACGGATTGGATTAGCATTTTGGGTAGGGTTGGGTTCATTTTTCAGAATCTGAACTGAATCGGTTCGATTTCAAATTCGTGGATAAAACATTCGGGTTGACCCGAGCCAAATAAAAATATATAAATTATATTAATAATTTTTCAATATTAATACGTTTGCACGCCTTTATAAGGACCAGTCATATACATTTTTTTATTATTATTTTGTTTAATTTCTTTTATATTATTTTTAATTTCTTATTTGGTTTAGTTTAGGGCTGGGTTGACGTCACACCATATTGCAATTAAAATATTTTATAGTATTTTTATTTTTGTTATATACAATATTTTTAAATTAATATTTTTATTGTTTATTTAATTTGATGATTTATCTTTATATTTTTCTTACTTTAACCCATAATCGAGAAATGTTGGTTTTAGCTATCTTTAGTTTTATGACGATGTTGAACTATGTTAATATGTTAATGCTCGTTGTTTTTACTAATTTTTTTTATGTGAATAATTATAGATGGATTTGTGTTTGTTTGTGAACTTTTAATATATTTTATCTTATCCGAATAATTATAAGGCGTGGATTAATAAAATTTTAAAAAAAATTGACAACTCGACGACCCAACCCAAAAATAGAGGGTTGAGTTGGGTTGGGTTTGGTTACCGATCCAACCAACCCGAACTTTTGGGTTGGGTAAAAAAAAAATCTCTCAACCCAACAAAAGAACGTGTAACCCCTAGTAGACGCGTTTTTAAACCTTGAGACTGATGACAATACATAACGGGTCAAAGTAGACAATATTTACTAGTCGTAAATTTGCGTTGTTACAAATGATATTAGAGCTAAACATTGGGCAGACAGGGTTCTATGGTCGGTCTGCGACCCCTAGATACCAAAGGCGTCCTTGGGGTGATATCGTAGTTCCTACGGGGTGGAGACGATGGGGTCGGTCCATGAATTTCCCTTCCTTTTGCCGCATTTCGCTCAAAGGGTTGAAGGGAGATAGTGCATCAAGCTGTTCGCAAGAGCTAACTTTATTCTCTTCTCCCGGGATCCCAGATGAGGGAACCCTAAGAGCCAACGAGGACGTTGGGCCCTCGAGGGGAGTGGATTGTGAAATTTCATACTGGTTGGAGAGGAGAACGAAATATTTTTTATAAAAATGTGGAGACGTCTCCCTAATAGACACATTTTAAAATTCATCAGAAAAGGAAAATTAATTTTAGATCACAAAACTAAAATAATACAAATATATTTATAGATGTGGCATGTAGTATGACACGTGGCACCATGAAATGGGGGATTCAATTTTCAAGCATGACACGTGGCACATAGCCTTCCAAGAGAACCCTAGAACACGGGAGGAAAGAGAATGGCAATTCTGTAAATAAAAGAGATTTCAATGGCATTTAAATACAACTTCATGTCTTAAACCTCATTTTCGTTTCTTCGGAACCATTGAATTTCTTTGTTCTTTTCTTCTTCTCTTTTTCCCTTTTTTTCGTCTTAAACCCCAAAGCTCCGCCGCCGCCATGTCTGTTCTCAGCCACCTCTGCACGGTGGCGCGGTCTCTGCGCCACTGCCACAAGTCTCCGATCGCGAGAAGAGCGTATGGATCTGCGGCGGCGGTGGATTACGATTACTATGAGGACGACGAGGAATTCGAGAGAGTAAGTGGCGATCGGAGCCAAGGCAAGGCGATGGTGGACTCTCGAGGGTGGATGCCGAGAAGAGGAGTGCAGTGGGTGGTTTTGGGAGACCCTGGCGCGAAGAAACATGTTTATGCTGAGAGACTTTCGAAGCTTCTCGATGTTCCTCATATTTCCATGGGGAGCCTTGTTCGTCAGGAGCTTAATCCTCGGTCTTCTATCTACCAGCAGGTTCTTGTTCTTATATCTGATTTCACTCTGTGTAATGCATAACTTGAAATTGATGTATGATTTTGTATGAAATGGCTCGAGCTCTTGTATTATGCGTTTGGAATGGAATTTAGTAGGTGCAATTTTATGGTGGAATGCATTTAGTTTCTGAATTTTAGAACTCAAGGATATAGAGGTATAACTTATAGAATAGTTTCTGAATTTGTAAACCTTTCCACTTGGATGTTTGAAACGTGATTTTAGTTAATTTTTGTTGCTAAATCATATGAAATTTCCTTGATCTATGATGTATCTAGCTTCAATTCTGTTCTTATTGTTTGGAAATTAAATGTAATCTTCAATCTTTTGACCTGTTACAAAAAGACCTCCTAGTAGTAATCTTTTGATCTATTAAAAGGAAAGTTGTCAATACAATTGTGAATAGCTTCGTACGGTGGAGGGATTTAATTTTGTCTTGAATAAATGATCATATGATATGTTTATAGGACAAGAATGGTCTAATTTAGCACGACATGAGAAACAAATATTAGAAGGGAATAGATAGATAAATAAAAGAAAGTGACACAATTTAAGCATTGAATTTGATTCATTGTGTGTGCCATTTTATTTTGTTTGTTTGACTGTAGCCAGCAATAGACAATGTCGAATTATAATGAAGAACAGGCTTGAACAAGCATGAATTTTTTGAAATCATGGGGATCCTTGTTGGTTTGTATGATGAGATAGTCTCATTTAACATGTTCCCTCTCCTCCATTTCAGATTGCCAGTTCAATTAATGAAGGAAAGCCTGTTTTGGAAGAAATCATCTTCAGATTGTTGTCAAAGAGGCTAGAAGAAGGCTATTGCAATGGTGAATCAGGCTTCATTCTTGAAGGAATTCCAAGAACAAGGAATCAAGCTGTAAGTCTCACTTCCTTGGGATGCATATGGCTTTTCTTCTTCATTTCCAATGAAGCTTTAATCTCTAATCTTCTTGGTGATTCTTTACTGACATTGTTACTAGAGAATACTAATACCAATGGTGCTAAATTTTTCGTTTTCCAATGGGTGGTTCGTCTTTGCAGGAGATTCTCGACCAAATTGCAGATATTGATTTGGTCATTAATTTCAAAACCACTGAAGAGCCTTTGATTAGAAAGAATCTAGGTTCTGGGAACTTCTCTGGCTTACATGGATATAGCACCATATGCAGCTCTGGGAGTAATCAAAATCTTCAGCCACAGGACAAAGAGCCAAAATGCCTTTCTGCTACCACAGAATATTCCTGGAAAGAAAAAACCTCTATGGAGCAGGTAACAACATTTAACTCTTAAGTAGGCGTTCCAATATTTGAATTTCGATAATAACGTCAGTGTTTATAAGGCTCAAGGCAATATAAAGTCATAGTTTTAAGCTTCCAAGTGGTAAATTGAACCATGTAAAACTAGTTAAAATACCATTGTAGTCACATACTTAAAAGACTGACTTTTCTATTTTCGTTCTTATATACTTTCGAATGCGTAAATTTAGTCTTCATACTTGTGAATATACTGAAATTTGGGCCTTGGTCATCCTTGCTGCCTGCTTATGGTTAACTTTTTCAGAAACAAATCAGTATCTATGAGTCTTCCCTTTTATAAATTTAGGAAACATATGCACATTGTTTCTTTCTACGTATGGAAATTATAATAGCTAGTTTGCCAATTTCAAACTACCAATGAGGACTAATCTCAAGTTTTAAGATTTATAGGATTTATAGGAAGTAGAAAAACTAGAAGTTTGAACGAGCGAGACTGACTAAAGTTCTATGAGTCCTAAAGTATAAGGACCAAAATGATATTTTAACAAAACTAGCTTTGAAGTAGGCGAAGTTATACCAAAATGATATTTTAACAAAACTAGCTTTGAAGTAGGCGAAGTCTTCACGTAGATTAGTAAAGGCGAAGCATAAAAGCCTTCGATAGCCCGTTTTGATGTATTTCTATAACGATCTAACAAGGAATACAATACAATTCTGATCATATCTGTTTTGGGACTTTCAGAGGAAACCATTGGAAGATTACTACCGAAGACAGAGGAAACTTGTTGATTTTCAAGTAACAGGAGGACCTGGAGAAACATGGCAAGGGTTATTGGAAGCATTACATCTACAGCATATTAATGCTGTTGGTTCTACACAAAAGCTAACCACTTGATGTGGCTCATTTTTTTTTTTTTTTACCATTCCGGCGTAGTAGTAAATATGAATGTGAGAGTGAATTGACATGACTTCATGCAGGAGTTTTCCTCCGGCAAATATATCAAGTGTTGAAGTTTAGTTCAGTTAATATTTTTATTTATTTTTAACCTTTGTTTTAACCATTTTTGTTTGCTGGATGCAATGTAAAGCAAACCAGATTGTGAGATTGTGAGTTTTTGTAATGTGTAGAAGTGAGAAATAAGAGAGATATATAACCATGTTCTCTCTAAATTATCATAGTATATAAAAGCGGCATTTTTCGTGATTTTTTATGGTTTAGCATGGTCCAACTTTAACGGGTTGAATAAGATTATATGACCGATCCATTTATTCTTTCAAATTACTATCTGGTTCTCGTTATCTGGGAATGTGCCCTATGAATACGCATGTAAATAGGTTCACTATCGGTCTACTACTAGGTTAAGTAAAGGCCGAGAGTGGATTCTAGATTATATCAGTCGGATAGGCTGAGTGATTTAGTAATGTCTCTACCAGTCTTGCTGAAGGAACTCCAAATCGAGTAATTAGTTTACAAGACACTTTTAATTTAAGGGTCTTGTTTTCTCAAATTCACCTTATGACTTTGATAAAAGGCTTTGACCTATTCCATGAGTAGACATTTTTCTTGATCTAAATTTTTCCACCATGGATTTCTAAGATTTCAACTTTAACCGGTTGAATAGGATTAAATGATCAGTCCATGGATCAGTCCACTATCTGATTCTTGTTGCAGGAGATCTAGGAACGTGCCCTATGAATACCTATATAAATAGGGTCACTATTTGCCCTACTAGGTTAAGTAAAGGCGGAGAGTGGACTCTACTTCTTCTTTGCAAGAGACATCCCTAGGTGATTTAGTGATGTCTCTAGCAACCATGGGAATTCCACAAAGAGACATCCCTAGGTGATTTAGTGATGTCTCTAGCAACCATGGGAATTCCATATCGTATAATTAGTTTACCCGACGCTCTTAGGGGTCTTGTTTTCTCAAATTCCCGTTTTTTACTTCTCCATGGGCAGACATTTTTCTTGATCTAAATATATCCAATGATCTCTAAGCTTTCAGTCTTTTCTTATTTAATTTCTTTTTCTTACGAGGAAGGACATATTATTTGTTTGTGAACATAATTTGGCCACGTGCATGTCAAGTCATGCCCCAACATTCAAACCTTATAATTTTATAGTAAAAAAATACGCATCAGTTAAACTATGCTCAAATTCAATTCAGATACATTACTACTATTTGCTATAATGTAATCTTACCCTTGTTTAGCATTTTCCTTGCTACTCCTTGCTACCAATAATTCTAGTTTCACAAGTTCATTGCAAAAAAGAAAGGGATAAAAAATGGATCTCAGGCTGAACAATCCTACAAGAAACTCGGGTTACTTACTCTATACATAAATATACAATCCCCAAACCCACTGCTTAGAACACCTCAGTTCCTCATCTTGTTGCATTTATCGATCAACTTCTATCTAACTTTGTCATAATGAATTCTTCTTCTTCTTCTTCTTTTTTTTTTTTTTTTTTTTTTTTTCACTCGCTATTCACCCCACACGTCTCGAAGAAGATCGTACCTTGTAGCATTGGGAGAAGTTCTACTAGCTGGTGTTGATGGAGAAATTGCAGCGTCAAGAATAGAAGCAAAGGGTGAGCTCAACTCATCTAGCTCGTCATCACTGGTGTTAGATTTTCTGAGCACTGAAGACCCGCTTCTTCTTAGCTCGGGCTTCGTACCGACCTCGCCAATGAATGTCACTACAGAAGCTACTGAGGGTGGATGATAGGATACAGAGGCTGCTGTGTGCGGGAGACTCGTGACGAAGTTGTTGTCGACTTCAGATGGATCCTCCTGTTGTGGAACAAAGGAACTTAGATTCTCATATTCTTTTAGTAACTAAGATAGGCATAATGATGAAGATGTGCCTTGGAATGCCACAATGATTTCACATCATAAGAGTAATGTAAGAGTAAGTGCTAAATTAAGGACCAAAACCATGAATATCTATACTCAAGTAACCTCGATATCAAGAGCTTCAAGAACAGCATCAGGGATCGGGTCTTCGCAAAACTCGTCTGGAACAAAATGTTCAAGAATGGTCTTGATTACTGGTGCACTAAATGAAGGGCATACCTTCAAAGATATAGTTTGTGAAATGAGTATATGCATTGGAAGTTGAATAATTAATTAGACAAATGGGTAAAGGGATCCTAGAATTATACCTCTTTTCTTACCGACTGGCTCAGGAGCATGTCCTTAGGAAGCATCATGAGATCACTTAACGCATTCAGAAGATGGAAGGACTTGAGGGTGGTAGCATCTTTCCCTTCGTCGTTATTATTTTCATCACATTGATCGTCGTCGTCCAAGCCAAAAAGATCAGTCAACCATCTCGACCAGTTTCCAATCTGAACCATAAAAACACAGCTAATGCCCTGAGCATCTTTGGCAAGAGATCAAATCACTGGATATCAATCTAATGCACGTGCGCGCAGGCACGCACACACACAAAAAAGAAGAAGAAGACAGGAGAACAGAGCTGACGCAATAATCATCTTTGAGAAAGAACAACCCACAACTACGAAATTGGCTTCCAAAAATATGCAAATTTTGGTGCAAGCACGCGTTCTATTGAGAGAAGCGCAAATGTTTGTGACGTCATCTAAACAACAAGAAAGTGAATAGAAGTGCAATATATTGAAGGTAGGTGTGCATAGTAATGGTGTTCTCGCTAACCAAATGAGAATATGAACAATAAGTAATTAAACAAGAAACAGATAAAAAGATGAAGAAGAAAGTGGTTCACAAGACAGAGAAAGGCAATAATGTTGAGCTTATGGCAAAAGAATCCTCACAAACCAATTTCATAGAAGACATCAACTGGGAAGTGGAAAGCTTACTGCATTTTTAAGTAGTGCACCAGCCCCGAAACTCGATTTTCCAACTGGAATCGGGAGAACTTTAGACTCGCTAATAGGGTCCGATACAGGATCAGTTGGTATTTCATCGGCAGAGTCACGAAGAATGGCATTGAACATTGCTGTATCCAATCTAGCGACACATTGCTCCATTATCTAATAACGTAACAAAGATGCATTATAATTCCCTTTCTTATAACTATGGCCCCACTACACTAAAAAATATATGTAATACATTGTAAGTGGTAAGTAAACGAGCTTTACGAGAAAATCGTTATAACTACCATCATGCACCCTCAAATAAGAAATTATTTGTAGACCGGTACTTATCAGCGTACTGCTAGCCTTCTAATAGTACTTAATTTAGGGTACAAAGGCTCACCTTTTATCGAACAAATACGGTCACGAGTGTTAAAAGGTGGTTAATATCACATAAATGCTTCCTATTTGATTGATCTACAGATTTTCCCCTTGCTAATTTGATATAGAAGAATAATTGCTTTAGGCAAAATCAATCAAACGTACCAATCTAGACAGAAGAGGCAAGCAACCACACTCATGTCCTTCAGCTCGAACGGGGCAAATTCTTTCACAGGCATCCTTGAAAGCTTTCTTCCAAAGGTCCAATGAAAAGTTCCCTTGATCATGATTGACTGAACTAGAATTTCTCTTATAGCTCTTCCCTGAGGATGGACTGGAAACTTGATTAATTGTGTTTGCTGATGCCGACTGCATATGTGGAGTCAATGTCTAGAAAAGAAAGGAAACATGTTAGAAAGTCAATACAATTTTGTGAAGTTATTTCAATTTTCTGAGTTCCCAGGCTATTTTTACTTTAATTTAAAGCGGAAGAAATGTAGGAAGGAAATGCATTTAACACCTGCCACCAGATGGACTCAATGATACGGGAGAAGATCCAAGCCTCAACCTTTTCTAAGGCAGATGTAAAAGTATGTATATCTTCCCAGTCACCAGAACTTCCATGCCTGCCATTTCCATTCTCTCTTTTGTTTGGAGACGCCGCTTTCCATTTTAGTGTAGATGCTGCTTTACTACTTTCCCAGTTAGCATCATTTTTGCTTGACTGAGATCCAGACGAAACTTGTGTTTTCAGGCTCACCGCAGCCTGACTTACGATTGTTCTCAGGACTATTGAGTTTGATAACCAGAAAGTCAACCTGTAAGTTATAGTTAGATACCGGGTTAGTAAGTAAGCTAGTTCATACAATCTCACTGCACATATCCTTGCCTTTAATGAATGTAATACGTCATGATCACACGTCGAGTTAAAAGAAAACAGAGAAACTTTGCCCTTTGATCCTTTTCAAAGACACTTGATTAATATTATTAAGGCCCATTTGATAACCATTTAGTTTTTAAATCTTTTTATTTTTAAACATTGTGCTTGTTTTCCTCCCAACTTCTTTTCAGTGGAACATTTTAAATTTTAGCTAAATTCCAAAAAAGGGAAAAAAAATTAAGAATTAAGTTTTTAGTTTCCAAAACATGACTTGGATTTTGAAAATATTTGTAAAATGTAGAATAACAATAGAAAGAAACTCATCGGTGGAAAGGTGGATATCAAATGGGGTATAGTATTTGCCTAATTCAGTAAAGCTAAAAGACAGTTCTAAAAGAAAAGTGGATACCAATACACCATAACCATGAATTGCAGCTATCTCCACTATTTTGGTTCTCCAAGCATGTGTGCTTTGGAAAACCAACATGCTTGAGGAGATGGATGATGAACAATATTTAAATGGAAATATTGAACATCATAATTATAATAGTATCTTTTTAAAAAAAATACCTGGGCACATCATTTCCACAAGCTTTTGCTATCAAAACAAATCCAGAAACCACACTTCTAGCAGCATCGGCCTTCCGTGACTGAGAACTTTCTCTACAAGAATGAAGATACAGCCTTGAAAGACGCCGTGCTGGAGCATGGACTTTATTCATGGAACTTCCATGTTCAGCAACTATAGAGTAAAGAGCTGCCTCAATCGCTGCAGCTTCTCTCAATTCTCCCTCAAGCTTCTTTATCTTGTTCTGTAATTGTTGGACTTTGCTGTCCAAAAAGGAATTCTTTGTATCCTTTGTATATGGTTTAGGATCCCTTCTTTCATTTCTTCTGACAATTTCTAAGCTGCTATCTGAATGTGGTGATCGAACTGACTTAACATGCTTTAATCTGTCATTTTTCTGAACTATGCTTGAAACTGCATCACTTCCCACAGCAATCTGCTTTACAGTATCGCCTTGTCTAGCCGAGAGATAATCATCTCCATCCTCTTCTGTTTCAACATTTGAAGCCTCCTGATAATTCCTCCCGTTCAATTTCCTTCCATTACTCTCCTTTGCCAAATGATCGGCAACTTCAACCTTCCCATGGTTGTAGATATCACTCTCATGCTGTTCATGTTTTGGAGGTGAAGAATAGTAAACTGTATAACTTTTTTTACCAGTTTTATCAATTGAAACTGAACCGACCTTTCGAGAGTTGGAGATAGAAGCACAATTTTCAGGACTTCCTGGATCAGAGGATAATTCTATTGATGAGGAGGAAGATGATTTCAAATTCAAACCTCCATGTTTTCCATTCTCTGGTGTCACATTCGATTTTTCAGGCTCCAAGTTTGAAATGGAGGCATGCTCCTGTCTATTATCAGTTCCATGAATCGACGTACTTAGGCCACCCTGCAGAATCATATCATGTATAGTTTGAAACATTAAATCCTATGAAGCAGTAGATGACATAAAGGAGAAGGATATAGGTCCAGTATCAGGCTTCACATTACATGAAATCACAAGACGTTGAGATCATTGATTAATAATAGGTTAGATTACAAGTTTAGTCACCAAACTTTCAAACTTGTCTCTCCTAGCAATTCTAATCCATCCATTTATATTCCCTGGGGGTTTAATGCTGCTTCGGATGGTTTGGTCAAAGAGGGGCTTTGAAATCCAGAATGTCTATGCTATGGCTTTACAATTTTCTTTCTTGGCTATATTTCTTGTTGATTCTGGGTTTTCTGCACGTAATTTTGGAGGGATTTCCACCCTAGCTAATGAAGTTCTCGTGTCAAAAACTAAATAAACTTAATGTCTAATAGGACTTTAAATTTTCTGGTAGGTCTATGAATCTTTTTATTAAAAAAATGTCAAATAGATCAATGACCTATTAGACAAAAAAAATTGAAAATGCAAGGCCTACTAGATAAAAAATTGAAAATCCAAAGACCTATTCGCATAGAATTGAAAGTTTAAAAATATATTGTACACTTTTTAAATTTCAAAAACTTATTTGACACAAAATTAAAAGTTTAAGAACTTATTAGACATTCTTTTAAGCTCAAGAACCCAAAGATTTAGGGACTTAAATTACCTAAACTTGTAATTTAATCCTAACAATATATAGGCCACCTGAAAAGAGATTAAATATAATGTTCACGTATTTTAAAAGAAACTGTGGCCTTGATACCACAACAGAGCACTGATTAGCGATTACTGTGCACACAGAGAGGAAAAAAGAAGAAGAAGATTAGCAGTACTAATTTTTGGGTCATTTTGGAAAGTTTTTTTTAATATACTGTTTACTTAATTTCAGGGGGACAGTATGAATATGCAATAATGCATTGTCATAAAAATATATTTATCTGTAAGCCACCAGACAGCTAACATAACAATGAAAATGCCTCTGTTGAGGCTTAAAGTCTAAAGAGTAATGAAGCCTAACACTTACCTCAATGGTAATCTGATGCAATAAAAGCCAGCATTGATTGTAGCAGTTACATACAAGCATGATGAAAGGGAAAAAAAACTATAAAAACAAATTAATACCTCTTCAGTAGGTGGCACACAACCATCAGGCTCCAAAGCAGAAGACGTAGTCATGGAAGAGTGAGATGAAACATCATCATCAGTGAAAGATGCAATCTTGTTTGGATCTCCATAGTCTGAGGCTGAAACAGATTCGCCATCAAAACTGTCCAATGACATCTTCCTGGATAGGGTATCCTTTAGTGAGTTGTTGGTTTGTCCTTTATAAATTGGCTGAATTTTAATTGACAACATTGGCTGAAGTGTGTTCTTGAAGTTCCTCTGGCAATGCACTGGAATAGCAACAGACATTACCTCTCTCACGACACCAAATTCAGCCAAATCTACGGTGGCACTAGCCAACAATTGGCCTTTAGCAGTCTTTTCTCTGCGAGACTCAAACAAGTTGAATTCCAAAATGTTCCTCTGGAATGTATCACCATCCTTGCCTCTAACAGGTATGTCCCGTACCAGAGCGACAGGTAACTTAAAAGATTCATTGAATTCAATTTTTCCCTCGCCAACTATAGATCCAATGGTCGGAATAACAAGATTGGTACATCCGGAGTGGCGATCGCCATTTTCCCATTGAATAAACACAGAGCGCAGGGTCGTGAGCGACTGTGAGGGTGGCCAGGGCTTTATATCCTGAACATGGATCCTATAATCAGCGTGAACAATTTCACCTCTCCTATGCTTTCCTTTCAAACCAAGCACCATTGTTGAAGAACCGAAGCAGAGCCCTCAATAAACAATTTTCTCCAATATAATCAAAAGGTAAAGTAACCACATCACGATCTATAGCCAAACATAGCAAATCCCATAACAACTAACGCCGAGGAGAAACAAAATAACCATGCAAATTTTCCAGAGCAATATCAAACAACAATATCTTATCTAAAACGAACTCTTCCCAGGGCACAGCAACCAGCAGGCTCCAGAACGACCATCAATCAACGCCTACACTGTAAAAATGAGCAAATCAACAAATCAACAAATCAACAAACCAACAAAACTCAAAACGCACTCATCAATAACCGCCACAGAACCAATACATTTATTAATCGAAAACAAAAAACAAAATGTACGGCACTGCAATCGAACATTTCTCCGTTTCCTCGCTTCCAGAATAGAAAAATCCAAGGCTGCAACTAGACTAATATCGGGAGAAATCTTTACTTCATAGTTGATTTTGCTTCAAGATCAACAACTATACTCAAACCAGTATACTGAAGCTAAAAAAAGCAAGTAGACGAAGCTTGTGAGTAACTTCCAAAAGGTACTCCACTATCACCAGATCCAGATCAAATGCAATAGGACAACAACCGAAACACGAAAGAATCTCAAAAATTCAGAAAAAAAACCTCAAAACCATTCCTGCGGAGCAGAATGCAAAAATTTCAAAGAACAGTTCAATTCCACCAAAAACGCAACCGACAAACCGCAATGTTGATAACGAAGTAGGCTAAAGAAGAAGAAGCTTGAAGCTAGAGAAACCGGTAACAATGGAGGAAAGACGGTGAAACGTACCGTCCTGTAAGGGGGACGGCTCAACCATTCCTCTCCACTGACTGAGACAGACCAACACCGGTGGTGAAGAAGAAAGCCTGAATTAAAAATACAAATAAATTAGTTATTATTATATTATTATTATTTAATAAATAAATAAATAATACAAAATAAAATAAAGTTATCGAATTTGCATTATTAAATAAAAACCCAATAATGGAGCAACAGAGATTTATTTTTGTGCTAATTAATATTAAGAAAAATGCTGAATTAATAATTAAAATAATTAATAATTAAAGAAAAAAGAATAATTCCTTTTTGTTAGCTTTCGAATTTTTTATTTTTTTAAATTCCTTTTTTTATTTATTGTTTGAAATTGCGCATGATAACAAAATTGTCGGTAGAGGACTAATTCAATTTCCAATTAATTAAATAATATTTTCTTATTTTAATAATATTAGGCAGGTCTAGGGGTCTTACTAGCTTTCGAGTTTTGCGTTCATCGTGGATAATTTTCTTCCGATATAGAGATATTTCATTTGTTGTCGCTCAACAACAGCAGGTCTCGGCTCTGCAGGCAAGAGACAACCGAGCGAACTGAAATATCTTAGTAGCTAGAAAACAAGGGAGCAAAAGTGATTCTCGTAGTAGCAGCGAGCTGCTTAAAATGTGAAAACAGGATTGTGGGAGAGCAATACAAGCATCCACAACGGTTTTTCGAAGCAAGATGCTAGAGGGGACGAGTGTGTCTTGTCACTTACACGAGATGATGGAACTCCTCGGTTAGTCTATTTAGAATGAGTCAACTGATTAAAACCCTTTATCGAAAAAATCATATTGAAAAAGATACCTTTTTTGTTCGTCAAAATGATCGAGAATTCCGCTCGATATGATGGAAGAATCTAGATGAAGCTTGACTAAAGGGTTGCCTGTCTGTTTTTTCCCGTGAAAACAGGGTTGGGAGAAAACAGTAACGGTTTACATTTTTTTAGTTGAAAAATGTGTTGTTGAATGATGAAGGTCCCACATCGGCTAATTTAGGGAATGATCAGGGGTTTATAATCCAATAATACAAAGCAAAGCCACGAGAGCTTATGCTCAAAGTGGACAATATCATATCATTGTGGAGAATCATGTTCATCTAACATGTGTATGTGTAAATATTCGGTTCAAAATATAATATTTTAATACTGAGTATAATATATATTTTATCTCAATAATAATAATAATTTCTCACGTGATATTTACATAAAAATGTAAATATTTATTTTTTATTTTTTTCCTTAATAATAATAAATAATGGAGATTAAATAGTAAGAAAATAAAATAAACCAAGAGGCCCAAAACGACACCGTATGGAGCGTTTATTTCAATGTGGTTTCACCTGCTCCGCACGTTGGCGGATAGCGACGCATTCACTAACTTGCTTTACAACTAATTAAATTAAAGCCCACGTCATCCCCCAGAATATTGTCTCCACACTCGCATTCAAAGCGCGTGTAACAGCGTGACGGAGTTTGAATAATTACACACGGCCGAAAACAGAGGCGCGTGTTGAACACTGCGATACATTGCACGTGGATGGGAAAGACAACGTGGGGTAAGGACTTTTAAAAATACGTGTCCCTATCACTTCGACTGTTGCGCACCTGTGAACTGTGGGCCCCCTAGTTTTGGAACGGCGTCGTTTGACTGTGGGTGGTTATTTAAATATATTAAATTATATGTGAAATTACCAATTTACCTCTCTCTAGCATGAACAAATAGATATTTTAGAAATTTGAAAAATATCCAATTTAATTTTGTATTTTATGTTTAACATCTCTAATTATTTGAATATTTAATATATTTTTAAAACTTTTCATTTCAATTATAAAAAAAAATAAATTAAAATATTTAATAAAAGTCAACGGGATTGAATATCATTTTTTAATATTTAATATATATATTTTACGCATCGAATATATTTTTTTTTAATTTTAAAATATTTATGAAATGTTAAAGGTAATACTCGAATTTTTAAATAATAATATTGTTTAAAATATTTTTTAAAATTTAGTTGAGTGTTAAATAGTTTTTTTTAATAATAATTTGAATTTTTGGTGTATAATTACTATTTTATCCTTACCATGCAGTTATTTCAATTTATAATACATGCATTACTTTCCAATTATTTCATAAACATTATTCTAAATAAATATATGGACATAATAATTGTGTACAGTTCAAAGTTATAACATATAGGTCCACTTTCATGGCCTAAGTTTTTGGACACATTATTTATATTATAATTTTATATATATAAGTAATATTTTTAATTTAATCTTTTTTTTATTACCGTTAGATTAAAGTTAATGTCACTTTTTTAGAATTACTGTCACTATATTATTTACGGTTGAGTTATGTTCTAAATTGATATTAATTTTTTGTCAATATATCGATAGTTTCAGGTGCTTGTAATTCCGACATAAGTATAGCGATGAATCAGTATTTTCATTATATTATAGAATAGTCGACTGCGTATAGTAAAAATATTATTTACGTGCTTTAGCGTCTTCGGTGACACACTACCTAATGACTGGCTTTGATACCATTTATAACGGCTAAACCTCACCGCTAATAAATATTGTTCGTGTTCTCGTATTTTTTATTATTATTATAATTTTTTTTACAATTCACTCTTTCGAGCTCTAGCGTCTTCGGTGACACACTACCCAATGACTGACTTTGATACCATTTGTAACAACTAGAGCTCACCGCTAATAGATATTGTCTGTTTGACTCGTTACTAGCAAATATTGTTCTCTTTGAGCTTTCTTTTTCGGGTTTCCCCTCGAGGCTTTAAAACGCGTTTGCTAGGGGAAGATTTTCACACCTTTATAAATGGTGGTTTGTTCTCCTCCCCCAACCAATGTGGGACATCACAATATCCCAAAGAGGACAATATCGGCTAACCCGTTGGATCTGGGCCGTTACAAATGGTATCAGAGCCAGACACCGGGACGATATGTCAGCCTTCTCGTTGTTCCCCGAAGGCGGGTAGACACGAGGCGGTGTGCCAGTAAGGACGCTGGGTCCAAAGGGGGTGGATTTGGGGGCGGTCCCACATCAATTAAAGGAAGGAAAGAGTGTCAGTGAGAACGCTGGGTCCCGAAGGGGGGTGGATTGTGATGTCCCACATTGGTTGGGGAAGAGAACAAACCACCATTTATAAGGGTGTGAAAACCTTCCCGAAAGGGAAAACCCAAAGAGGATAATATCTGCTAGCAGGTGGATCTGGAGAAGGATTATCCTATGCCACGAACCCAACTAGCTGAAAATTTCGAATTGGTCTTAGATTGACCCAAATATTTTTACAACCCAATCCGTGTACACCGTGTTCATCTTCATGCTTCAAGATTTGCAATCAAGCGAACAAGTACATATGGTAGTGTACACACCCGAGTTTCGCACGAGTCGTGTTCGGGTAAGAGAACCTTGCCTAAAATCAGACGAAGGAGCAAAGTCGGACAAAAAAATTATAACCGGACTTAGGTTATTCTCAAAGCTTATGAGGATCGAGATCGCTACGATGCACTGTTCTAAAACTACGACCTAATTCGTTATTTGTCGGATCGGATTAGAATTCAGAATCCAAATCGAAAGCTCACATCACAAATTTGAGATTATTGAGAAAGCCAAAGAAAATATCTATCCATCAATTTCTCTCTTCCATCTTCCACTCCGTACACTCATCCACCTCAAACCCTAACAATCCACCAATCTCAAGCTTCCATTTCCCTCCAATGGAGCTCTGTCCTGTACTCGACACTTGTCTTCCTTCCCCTTCACGTTGCTACTTTTCTTCTTCCGCCGTCCACCGCCCCCTTCTTCTTCTTCTTCCCAAAATTTCCGTTTCTGCCCGGCGAGTTCCCTCATTTTCGCATTCTTTTCGTCCAATTCGTCGCCGGAATGTTTGTTCTTCTTCGAGCTCTGATACCCTTGTTGCCGGGTCGCGGAAGGAGGATGGGAAGAATGGTGAAGCTGTGACCAAAATGGAAGAGGATGAATTTGGAGATTTGAAGGCTTGGATGCACGAGAATGGACTTCCGCCTTGCAAGGTCGTTCTTGGGGAAAGGGCTTCGCATGATAGGAATCATCAGCCTATACATTATGTGGCTGCGAGTGAAGATCTCGAGGTGAAGTTATGAGGATTTTGTTGGTTTTGGAAGTGTTTTTTATTGTTAATTCGATGAATTTGTTGTGGAGCTTTTTGGGATTGGTTGATTTTTTTTTTTCTTTCAGGCGGGTGATGTTGCATTTTCAGTGCCGAATTCCTTGGTT
The DNA here is from genome assembly GCF_057944985.1 of Cucurbita pepo subsp. pepo. NCBI lineage: Eukaryota > Viridiplantae > Streptophyta > Magnoliopsida > Cucurbitales > Cucurbitaceae > Cucurbita > Cucurbita pepo. The sequence goes on along the minus strand of NC_141801.1, from coordinate 2,306,385 downwards.
GTGACGCTTGAGAGAGTTCTTGGAAATGAGACTGTTGGTATGATTTCTTCTGTCGTAAATCATTTCAGTGACTGCTACTTCAAATTCTTGCTACTAATGAGCATGTTCATAATCGATTGCCTGAAACTAGCTAGTGAAATAAAAATATGTTCTATGATCTCTGTTTGTAGCTAGAAGCAGTGCTGTTGTACTCTCTGTTTTTACATTGTTAGATGAAGCATTTTGGCTCGCTTTTCAAGACTTGTGTCATGTTGCTTTCTTGTTCTTGAATATTTATTGCTGAGACCTTGCTAGTCTATTGTTATGGCATGGTTGTGTAGATTTTCTTGCGCGAAATTGGGAGCCAGAAGTCAATCTTGATTCAATAGTTTTGTATGTAATGGCTGTTTGGATTTTCTTGCAGCCGAATTGTTGACTACCAATAAGTTGTCAGAGTTGGCATGCTTGGCTTTGTATTTGATGTATGAGAAGAAACAAGGAAAGAAGTCTTTCTGGTACCCTTATATCAGAGAGCTCGATCGTCAGCGTGGGAGAGGCCAATTAGCCGTAGAGTCGCCTCTTATATGGTCAGAAGCTGAACTCGATTACCTTTCTGGCAGTCCAACAAAGGTAACAATATTGATTTGCAACTTATTGTATGCCTAATTCCTCATTCTGAGTTGGAAATTTTCTTGATCAGAGCGAAGTTCTTGAAAGGGCGGAAGGAATCAAGAAGGAGTATAATGAACTCGATACTGTCTGGTTTATGGCTGGCTCTCTGTTTCAGGTAATGCCCTTGTATAATTTGGAGAACAGTTAGATGAAGAATAATTGCTTTTATTGAGTTTAAGCTGTTTTTAATTTGGAAATTTGCAGCAATACCCATATGATATTCCAACTGAAGCGTTTTCCTTTGAGATTTTCAAACAAGCCTTTGTTGCAGTTCAGTCTTGTGTGGTGCATTTACAGGTAATCGAAACCCGTTTAGTTTCTTTGATCCTCTTCAGTATTGAGTGATTCTTTAAACTAATTTGTTGTTATTAATATGATCTAGATTTCTTAACTATCATTGCAATTATCATTACCCTTGATGGTTAATTAGATGAAGTGCTTGTGAGACAAAGATTCAAATTGATTATCTAATGGCTTCTTGAATTCAGAAAGTAAGTTTGGCTCGGAGATTTGCTTTGGTGCCTCTTGGCCCTCCACTCTTGGCTTATAGAAGCAATTGCAAGGCAATGTTAACTGCTGTTGATGGCGCTGTGGAACTAGTGGTTGATCGTTCATACAAGGCTGGGGAGTCGATCGCTGTTTGGTAAGTTTATTACATGATTGAAACTATGCGCGACTGTTCACATGATCGCCTATCTGTTAATGTTTGTGTTTGTGTTATGCATCTTTTAGTTCCTCTAGCAAGATTTTCATTTTTGTTCAAACTCATGAGAACAGGTGTGGGCCACAACCTAATTCGAAATTACTCCTGAATTATGGTTTTGTCGATGAAGATAATCCCTACGACCGCTTACTAGTTGAGGTAACGCTTTGTGCTCGATTGCAAGTGATCTTTTGGACGAATGTCTTCTCTTAATGTTCTTATCCTATGTTTCAGGCTGCTTTGAATACTGAAGATCCTCAGTACCAAGATAAAAGAATGGTTGCTCAAAGAAATGGCAGATTATCAGTTCAAACTTTTTATGTATGCATTTAAAATACTGGCAGAAATGAAAGTTTTAAGTTATCGCGTTTCGTGAAATTTTATTTCCGACACAGGTTTACGCCGGAAAGGAGAAAGAAGCTGTCTTAGACATGCTTCCTTATCTTCGGCTTGGCTATGTTACTGATCCTTCAGAAATGCAGTCTGTTATTTCTTCTCAAGGCCCAGTATGTCCAGTAAGTTCTCTCTTCTCCACGTTCATTATTCTTCTTGTTTAAGGATTGAATCTTTAATAGAGCTTGTAAGTCGTTAGTAAACGTTCGTGTAAGATTTTAATATCTAGGTAGATGGTCGCGTTAAGATTTGGATCGTTTGATAAAACCCGAATAGAACTAGAATATCGTAAATGAACACAGTTACTCCCAAATATTTGAGGTACTTCGATGCTCCTTCTCTTGAGGATTCTCACTCACTCAATTTGTAATCTTCTCTCAATAACGAACTTCTTGACTTGGTTTCTTCGATATTCGTGATCGGGCCAGATTTCCTTAGGCTAATTACTAACATGCCCTTAGTTTCTTATAATTGTGTTCCTAACACCATCTTTCTAGAGTTGGATTGCATTTTCTTACTTGCCCCCAATATACCATTAGGCCAACCTAGGTGGTGGTTGGCGTACGGTTAGCTACATCTTCCTTGGCTTGTTCGTTCAAGTTCGTCTTTTCCAAACCAAGGACATGACATATTTCTGATACTAATATTGATTCCTGGATTCAGATGTGTAAAATCCTTAATTATATGACATATTGATTCCCGACACGATCCTTGCCTTATTTTTCACGAGTTTCGGTGGGGCGGACAGTTTGTAAAAGTTCTTGTTAACTTATAAACAATACTTGATGATGATCCACCTATGGTGAAACCTTTTTTTTTAGGTGAGCCCCTGCATGGAAAGAGCAATGTTGGACCAAATTGCTGATTATTTCAAGAGACGACTGGCAGGCTACCCGACTACCTTGAGCGAAGACGAGTCTCTGGTAATTTTTGCCTTCGATTTTTTGTTTCGATATACCTGTAATTCTTCACTTTTGCTTACCCATGGATCGATCAGTTGGCCGATGGTAAATTGAACCCGAAGAAGAGAGTTGCTACCCAGCTTGTTAGAATAGAAAAGAAAATCCTTCATTCATGTTTGCAAGTGGCGATTGATTTCATAGATCAGTTACCAGATCACACAGTCTCTCCATGCCCAGCTCCCTATGCTCCCTTGTTGAGATAAGTAAGGTATACGAACCCGTTCGTGTTTGTTTATGGAATTCAACACTTGTGTTTGCCCTGTTTTCATCGTGTCTTTTCGTTCACTTATAGTTGTAGATAGTTCTTCCAGCAAGTGGTCTCGTGTCTGTTTTACGATACTGCAACACCGAACCGCCACGCAAAATCCTCCATCCCAAGATGAAGCTCAAATTAAGGTCAGTTTGATTGACTCCCATTCATCTACTAAGCTTTTTCAAGCCTCAAAATGATTAACTGGGACGTGGGGCGTCCTTTAACCCACCGACTAATCCCGAACAAAGCTTCATCTATTATCCCCAGACGTCTAGCTCCCAGAGATAACAAATGTTTCAAGATAAGTTTTCAACCGGGTTTTAAACTCTAAATGGATCAATGGTTAGTTGAACAATTTCTTCTTATAAACGTCAATTTAGTCGATCCGTGTATGAATGGATCAATGGTTAGTTCGAGCTGGAAAATTCTGAAAATGCCTGCTTGTTTAAACTGTGCTCGCCTTCTCTCTCGAGCTCGTTTGCTGGGTTTTGATATCATGTTGTTATTTGGCAGGTAGATCTAAAATAAGCTGATCACTACACTTAGGATGATTGTGGTTTCAGAGTGACCAGTAATCGAAGATGATTATGGTGGCCATGGATTTCAAGGTACCGAGTAATAAAGCCATATTCATTCCTTCAACTCTCTGACCTCTACGCCATGTAAATAACCAGAATCACTCGATCTTCTTTCAATGCAATTCCCTTCCTTTTCTTGATATCTTCCTCCCATTTTTAGCTGTTTTTGTTGGTACTCATACTTTGATTAAATGTGTTCGTCATAGTTTAGCAGAACCCACATGAACAAGCACCAAAGTTTTGGAGATCAAAGTCTAATTTACTTGTGTTAGTTGAACACGACTCTCCACAATGGTATGATATTGTCCACTTTGTGCATAAGCTTTCATGGCTTTGCTTTGGGCTTTCCCAAAAGGTCTCATACCAATGAAGATAGTATTATTTGATTATAAACCCATGATACTTCCCTAAATTAGCCGATGTGGGACTTTCATCATCCAACACCTCCCCTCGAAACAAAGTACCGTCTCCCCTTAATCGAGGCTCGACTCTTTTGGAGTCTTAGTCATTTTTTACTATGCATTCGAGGAGGGTTGACTCCTTTTTCTTTTGGAGTTCTTTGTTCGACATTTTGAGGATTTATCAATCTATTGGCATGACTAAGTTTAGGGCATGACTCTGATACCATATTAGTTGAACACGACTCTCCACAATGATATGATATTGTCCACTTTGAGCCTAAGCTCTCATGATGTTGCTTTGGACTTCCCCAAAAGGCCTCATACGGAAGGAGATAGTATTATTTGATTATAAACCCATGATCATTCCCTAAATTAGCCGATGTTGGACTTTCATCCAACACCTTTTTTTTACTCTAACAGTTACCGTGCGTGAAGTATATGTTTGTTTTAATTAGCGGAGCTATGCTTTAGTCGGCGGTGACAATGGTGTAATATTATGGGTAGATTGGATCATTTTTGTTAACTTGTATTTTAAATTTAGAATATGTAAAAACATAATATATATATCTTGAGAACTTTATTAGTTGAACATGCGAACTAAATTTATATAAATAAAAGACTCTTAAATATCAAGACTAAATTACTAACAAAAAAAAAAAAAAAAAAAATCTTAAAATCTGTATTTTGTCTAAAAAAAATATCTCAAAAAATTCAATATTAACTATTAAAATAGTAAAAAAAAAAAAAAAAAAAAAAAAATCATTGATGCAAATTGCAAATAATTTAAAAAATATTTTAAACTATGGTTTCAAAAATTAAAAAAATTAAAAAAATGCATAATGAACTAAATATCAAAATATTTATAGATGATTTACGAGATGTAATAGATGAGATTTTTGTCTATATTGACGTTAAATTTTTTTTTGAACTTTTGATAAAGGTAAAGATTATTAATGTTACTTAAAAAATTTTATCGATATTTTTTAAATATAGTACTAATGATAAATGTATTTTTGAAATATTATTAAAATTAAAAAATATTTTAAAAATAAATTAATGATTTTCATTAAATTTTTAAAAAATAAAAATTAAGAATATTTTCCGAGAGAAATATAAAATTTATAGAAATTTTTATTAATTCAATTAAAAAAAAGATGGAAGTTAAGACGGTTGAGGGGACGACATGTCGTTCGATCAGCAATCACGGACTTGGATTTAATATTGAATCCCAATCATATTACGTAAGATGGTTTGAGATCCGTATACGATTTCCCCTTTTATTTACAGTTCCCTCCAATCTTGACCAATCAAATTCCCACCGTCATTTACTTTTCTCACCGACTGGCAAAATTTAAAATAAAATCTCCTCCCAACTGGGATCCACATGCAACGGCTACGATCGCCCGATCCACCCACTGGTTCCTTCAATCTCAACCGTCCATTTCCCTCCACCCCGTGGAAAAATCGCGGCCTTTGTGTTTTAGCATAGTAGACTAGAGAGTGAGGGCTTCGCACTTTCTCTCTCTTCTCTCTCTCTCTCTCTCTTCTCTCTCTCTCTCTCTAGGTTTTCGACGCGCATTCTTTGTTCTTCTTCGATTTCGACTTCGATTGGCGTTGTTTTTCTGCAAGTTTTCTCGGATTTGAGGTTTGGATGTTCTGCTTGCATCCTTCATTTGTGTTTCAAGTTCGATTTCAAGTTGTGGGGTTCAGTGACGGGTTCTGATCTACGCTTTTCGATTGGGGTTTTCTCGGGTTTTTAGTTGTTGGAGGGGTGTTCTTGCGATTCAGGCCTGTGCGAGGGGTTTTGTTTCGTGGAGCTGTTGGGATTTACTCGCAAGTTCGTGAAGCGACTGGTAATTCATCTAGGGTTGTGGTCTGTTTTTCAATTTTGGGGTTTGTAGATGGTCAAATCTCGGGGGGTTTTGTTGTACTTGGTTTATTTGTAAAGAAACGAGTATTTGGATTGGATCTAATTGCTCTCTTTTCGTAATTTATACTACTGAGTTATAGTTCATTTAAAATACAAAAAAATTGTTGTGATTTGTTCTTACTTTTCCTTATATTGTTATTGTCTTGTGGGTTAATTCGTGAGTTACTGAATGGACGTGTTGGTATTGAGTTCATCAGAGTGGTGATAAATTTTCGCTCTTGGTGCTCTCGATTTCTCCAGGGTTTGGTCTGAATGAATGATTTGGCGTGATTAATCTATTGCAGAGGTGTATGATTACGTGCTGAATTAGTGACTGTGTTCTTGAAGAAGCAGAATTTATCCAAGGCGCTGCTGAAGCAGGAGGGTGGTTCATATAAATGGATATGAGGACGGAAAAGAATATCAGATACCCGGAAAGATACTATGGCCATAGTTCCTTTCGTACCGGTGAATCAGAGGGTTCTGGAAGCTCGGGAAGAATTGATCCTGAAATTGCTGCTTCAGAAGTTTCTAGTACTCCAATGAGGAGATGTATCAGTTTTAATTCTGAAAGTTGTGAAGGTTTGCGAGTTCCCACCCGAGTTCTTCCCTTGACAAACCTATTGCAGTCTGAGAGGAAGGACTTGATTTATAGGTTGAGAAAAGAACTTGAACAGATTCAGACACTCGGAAAGAGAGTAGAATTGCTTAGAACGAATAGTTTTACAGTATCGTCTTCGAGTGATATTCTTAGCTGTAGCAATGGACGCGATGGGCCATCAGCTGAGTACATTATGAATACCTCAAATTTGACTTCTGGGAAACAAAAGAAATCTAATGTTCCAAGCCAAAAGAAAGGGCAAGGAAGCAGACAGGTTGCTTCAGGTAGAGTTGAGTCTACCGTGCAAGCTTCTGTTTCCAACAGCACAAATGCTACTTCAGCAGCTTTGATGAAACAATGTGAACAACTTTTGAAAAGGTTAATGTCGCACCAGTATGCCTGGGTATTCAACACGCCTGTTGATGTAGTGAAGTTAAGTCTCCCTGATTATTTCACGGTTATTAAGCATCCAATGGATCTGGGAACCGTGAAGTCCAAGTTATCTTCTGGAGCATACTCAAGTCCACTGGATTTTCTTGCTGATGTGAAGCTTACTTTCTCCAATGCAATGACTTACAATCCCCCTGGAAATGATGTGCATATTATGGCTGATGTTCTCAATTCATATTTTGATATGAGATGGAAGGCTATTGAGAAGAAACTGCCCAAAACTGATGGTCATGCATTGCCATCTAAATCTAGACCTCGGGAAGCTGTTGAGACTGTTAAGCACACGCCTCAAAAAAAGATGAAAGTTGCTTCTAGGCCCCAAGAAGTTACACCGATGCCCACCAAGCGTGTGATGACAGACGAAGAAAAGCTAAATCTGGGGAGAGAGCTGGAGTCGCTGTTAGGAGAATTGCCCATGCATATAATTGACTTCTTGAGAGAGTATAGCTCTGGTGGAAGGGAATCTGGAGAAGAAGATTTTGAGGTTAACATTGATGATCTCAGTGATGATACACTTTTCAAATTGCGGAAGCTTCTAGATGATCATTTTCAGGAAAAACAAAAGAATAATGCCGGTGCTGAACCTTGTGTGATTGAGGTATTAATACTGATTTGACAATTGTGTTCTATTTTACACTTTGTGTGTATTTGACTGCTTCTGTATTAAATAATTTATTACTTTCAGTTGCAGATGCTGAATGACTCCGGAGTAAGCAACTCATCAATGCAACCATCTAAAGGTCTTAGGCCTTCCTTGATTTCACTAAGCATACTATCGACTTGATTTTCCTATAGCTCTTTACTCTATTTTCTTCTTATTGCAATATTAGGGAGTGGGCCAATTGATGAGGATATGAATGTTGGTGGACATGAAGCTCCGGTTTCAAGCTGTGCTCCTTCAGAGATAGAGAAAGGTGCTGCTAACAGCAAATGCGCGGTCTCGAGAAATTCAAAGGGTTAGTCAAGTTTTCCTTCTCTGTGTTCTGTGGTATCTCTGTTGTGGTATTCTGTCTTTGCTATTTTGCGAGATCAAGATCTTTTAGCATTATACCTTCTTATTGTAGTTATTGAAATCCCTTGAGGAGTCTCGTAATATATGTATTATAGCTAACAGATCCGTATGTTGGATGGGTTGATAAATGAGTGGAATGTCATCGTTTAATTGTGCGACCTATGTGTTTTGCAGATTCGGATATTTCTAGTTATGAAAACGATTCTGAGTGTGACAAAGCTTCAATTCGAGTGCACGAACAGGTGTTTTATTGATTAGTAACTTGTTATCAAATGGGTGGCCTCTGGTTAATATGAATACTTGCGTTGTTGTTATTGTTTAATGGATGTCAGAGTTTGTTGATTTCTTGTTTTGGACTATCAGCAGGTTCCAGAAACCATTGGCTCCGAAGGTCCTATGATTGAAGCTACTACTTCGGATGGACCTCTTGAAAGGAATCGTGGGTGTTCTTATCCTTCTTTGTCATTCGTTTTAAGAAATTGGATTATGCTATAACTTTTTTTATCTTCATGAAATAGATAACTCTGGACAAGTATTAAATATGAGCTTTTAGTTTTTTGTGGATATGAGCTTTTAATTGAGATGTCATTTTCAAAAAATCTAGGATACCCATATGAATTGGGCACTTTATTTATTAGACATTTAAAAAAGTTTAACGTACACTTCTAATCTTTGAAATTTAATGAGATTATGTTCTTAACATTTAATGAGATTATTTACATATGTTGATCGATAAATTAATTAGGGGCTGATTGTATGTATATATTACAAACACTAAGTCCTTTTTCTTGTATATATTAAACTTTTGGGGCTGATTGTATGTATATATTAAATTGATTAGGGGCTGATTGTATGTATACATTAAACTTTTGGGACTGAACCATAAATAGTCTGTTGAAGCACTGCCAATGCATATATGTTTATGTATTGTGTTTTTCAAGGAATGTGAAATTGCTCCATTGTAACATTGTCAAAACCTATTTAGATCTCAATGGTGGCGAATCTTAAAATAATTCATTTTTCTTGACATTCATAGATTGTTTATTTTCTATTATAATGAACATTACTACTCATTGAAAAATTGGTAAGCATGCTCGAGTGTTTTCATGTATATCATTGTTTTGATTTTTCAAGCACACGTACTTTACTTTTGGTAATATACCTGTGTTAGATGCATGTTAAACTCTAGCTGAACCAATTGACTTGGTGTTTGAGTGTGACACGGATTGGGGTGCATGTCAAACACTTTTCATGCATATTAAACATGTGTTTAAATGGCAGGATATCTTAGAATGTGAAATACACATAAGTATTATTGATAACTTCCTCAGATGTTAATTAATACCCTAAATGTTTTCTTGACAACTAAATGTTTACTCAATTAAGAATTTTGTAAGTTGGTTCGAATTCTTTTAGTATTTTGACATGAAACATTGTATTATAAATGTCGTGTCTTTGTTCATGTTTGTGCCTCTTTAGGCTCTGAATGAAAGCCCCCCCCCCCCCCCCCCCCCCCCCCCAACAAACTCGTACTTGACCTTTCTCTTATTTGTATTGTCCACCAAATTTGTGTTCTTTAAATGATGTTTAGTAATAGGCATATGATATCCATCTGCAGTGGGATTGATGTTTTCCTTCTTTGCAATCACAAATAAAAAGAAGAAAACTGCCATGACTGTGCCTCATTTATGTTGTGTATTTTTTATTTATAATTTAAATCATAATAGTTGCCTTTAAGTAGTTCCTTAATTTTCTTGGCACCATTCTGAGTTTTTGTTTTATATTGTCATTGGGCATGATAATGGATGTTGAATTTGAAGCATTTTCTTTTGTGACTCATGCTATTTAACGACTTCCCACAGAATTTGAAGGTGGCTACGATCAACTTGAGCAGACTTCAGGCAAGCCTAGTTCTACCGAGTCAGATTGCAATCAGGATGGTGAGTTTTAAGTGTGTGTTTGGAGTTCTTTATAAAAAAAGAAAAAAAGAAGGCTTTTAAATGAACTTACTTTTCCCTTAAATCACTTTCAAATGAATCACTAATTTAGAATGTGTTAAGTTTTTAAGTGATCTTAGATGACTCAAAACACTTCTAAAAAATTACGTGCTTGGTAATAAACAAAAGAAAATTTCAACAAACCAGATTGATGAGAGAACTTCTTTGGAAGAAACACTTGGAGATGATCATAAGCGACTTTTATAAGAAAAAAAGAACATATTTATGACTAGTAGAATCTTTTTTGAGTGTAGGCAACCAAACAAATTTGTTCTTGAATGTTCTTTCAAAAAAATGTAAACAATGCGTTATTGAAAGTGTTCTTATTAAAAACTATTTTAAGAAAAAGTGCCTAAACTTAAAGGCATGTCTAGCTCACTCTAAGAGTGAGAATTTGTACCCCTCTTATGTATGCATTCCAGTTAATTCATTTAATGAATATTGCAGGTAACTACTCTGATAAGCGTGTCTCTCCTGAGAGGCTTTACCGGGCTGCTCTTCTGAAGAACCGATTTGCGGACACAATTTTAAGAGCTAAAGAAAAGACGATGACACAGGTTGGTTCAATACACGGCGTACTTGTTTAGCCTCGTACTACTTTTAATGGATTTTGCAATGAGAGATTGCAAGTTTTGATCTGGATGGTGTGCATTTTCATCTGGGCCGAGATCAGGGTGACAAGGGTGATCCCGAGAAGTTGCGACGGGAGAGGGAGGAACTGGAACTGGAGCAGAGGAAAGGTAGTTGGAAGGTCTTGTGAACTTTATCTGGGTTTGTTCTTGTGGTTTATGATGTATTCCCGCTTGTGTTTTAACAAATTCTGTACATGAAATGTAGAAAAAGCACGACTGCAAGCAGAAGCCAAGGCTGCACAAGATGCACAAAGAAGAGCTGAAGCAGAAGCTGCAGCCGAAGCTAAACGAAAGAGGGAGCTCGACAGAGAAGCAGCACGACAGGCGTTGCTGCAGGTAAATTACAATCAATCTAAGCGCCAGATTAATCACCCAGAACTCCATAGTTTTTGCTCATTCACTTAAATACAATGCAGATAGAGAAAACTGTTATAATAGATGAGAACTCCCAATTCCTGGAAGACTGGGAGATGCTCAAAGCTGCTCCAACCGAGCAGTTACCAAGCTCGGTTGACGAAACAAGCCCCGACCACTCACAAGACGGTCTGGGTAGTTTCAAATTTGTAGGGAGCAATCCATTGGAACAACTGGGTTTGTTCATAAAAGCAGACGAAGAGGACGAGGAGATCGAGCCGAATTACATATCTTCAAATGCTATAAAAGATGTAGAAGAAGGTGAAATCGATTAGGGAGTGTCATGATAGAACTGATGATCATCAAGGCAAATGAACAGAAGAATATATCCTTTCCCCATGATGATCATTGATTATATTTATATTTTAGGAAGAAGTTAGGATAGAAGTGGGCAGTGGTGTTCTTGATTGATTTGGTTACAGAATAGAAGCCATCATTTAGAAAGTGCTTCTGATTTGGTTTGGAAATGAGCAGAGTGTTCTTTATCTGTATTGTGTGTTGTACATTGAGATAACTTCAAAACATACACATATGGGTCTGTGAATGAAAACAGGACTTAGTTTTAGCACCAACTTTTCTCCTAATTCTCTAGGGGTTTTCTTTTTGTGTTCCTCCTACCAATTTCGGTTCGTGTCGTATTGTTCGGAAAAAGTTAAAATCGTCTTTTATGGTTTTCGAAGTTTCTAACGTTCAAGACGGTTTTAGCTTTTTTCTCATATAATTCATATAATCGTCTCTGTGGTGAATTATACTAGATGTCTAGATTTACGATGCTACTCTAAAATGTTTGTTCTTTGATTCAAATGTATGAACTTTTACGATTGTTGATTGTATTATCGGTCATAAAATTGCTCTGTATTGTGGTCATGCTCGTCTTAGGGAGTATTGTTTTCCATCTCCCTCAATCTTGCTTTTTAAACTCTCTTTTACAATCTCCATGGCCCCAATTTTAAGAACTTTTTTTTAACACGAGTCTACAGACTTGAGTATACATTTTCGGTTATAGGTGACGTGAATACAAATTGGCTCGACTCACTTGTTGTTGGGAAGCGAGTGCCACACAATCGCAAAGTCGGGAAGCGAGTGTCACACAATCGCAGAGTCTGCTGTCAAGAAAAGTGCAGTGCGATTGTGACACTGTGCCCTTCTCTCTCTCAAAATTTAGGAGGACGAAAATTGCTGGTTGGGTTGGCATGGGAGTCTTTAAGTATTGATTTGGCTAAGTTAAGTAAAAGCGGGCTAAGGTTCATTCGGGTATTTATTTTCAAGTTTTTTTTAAATTTTGGATTGATATTATTGAATGCATATGGTTAGAAACATAAGTTGATGTGAAAGGTGACCTACCATTGCCTACCTAATATTTATACATGAAAATTAAATACAATTATTATAATTTATTGTTATTCTATCATGAAGTATATAACCTACCACTTTTACATTTTTTGATTCTTCCCTCTACACACTTTACTTTATTTGATCATCCAATTCCAACCATTTCCTTCCAACTTTTTTTTTTTCTTCTAAATTTGATTATCGAACTTCTACCGGAATGACTTCTAGATGTCATATAAGGTTAAATCTATATAGTGTCGGTATTTTTTTTTCATTTTTTAAAAAGTAAAATAGTGGTACCTGAAATTAGGGGTGTACACTCAACTCGGTAACTCAAGAACCCAACCCGAACTATAAGGGTTTAGTTGGTTTAGACAGGATTTCAGGTTGGATTGAATTTTTTTATAGACTTGATCCGGTTTAGGTTGGGTATGAGTTCAGTAGGCAAGGAACCAGGTCAATCCGAACTAACCCAATTATATATATATAAAAGCAAGAGTAATTCTTGTCTCGCTTCAAGTTCAACTCTAAAAAGTAACCCAATTATGTTATTTTTTTATATTATTATTTACTCTAAAAAGTAATTTTTAAAATATATATTAAAATTTAGTTTCAAATAAATAAATATTTTACCTATTTATATTTATAGTTATTTTAAAATGAAATAAATAATTAGATCTATCAAATTAAAATATTATGTAGTTAAATTACGTTAGATTTCATTATTAAAAAACTAGCTCTATAATCTAAAAAATATCTCGACCCGGTACTAATAGGACAAAATTTTATGAAAGTTTTCATATAAGGACGGAGACAAGAAAATCGTCCACATCGTTCTACGAGCATCCTTTTCTCTCCGTAGTTGCCATTTATGACGATAGAAAAATCTTAATTATATTTTAAAATTAGAGAAAAATAGAATAATAAATTTCAAATATAAAATTATTACAAAAGTTTTTGAAGATTCTGCAGAAAAAAGAAAAAAGAAAAAAGAAAAAAAGTTCGATCATTGTTTATTTATTGAGTTTCGATCTTTTCAATCCGAAAAACCCATCTCGCTTTTCGGTTTGATTCTCCCGAAAAATCCATTCCCTCCCTTTTCTCCGCGTTCAAATTTTCCGATCACCGGCCGATCACCGGGTTTCGATGGAAACCCATCTCAATCCTCTTCCGTTCTTCTTCTCCATCTTCTTCACGATCTATATCATTGCTTATTTCTTTCTGTTTCGTAATTGGAGCCCTAAGATCCGGCCGGAAGCTTCGAGTTGCGCGATTTCCTTTGCACATGGAACCCCTGCCGTGTTCTTAGCTTCCGGCGCTATTTTTGCCGACGCCGGTCGCGGTTTCGCTTCACCGAACACCGATCTTCAAAACTCTGTTCTCGATTACAGCATCGCTTACTTTCTCATGGATCTATTGCACTATCTCGTCTTCTTCCCTGCGGATGTGCTGTTCATCGCTCATCATTTGGTTACTCTCTTCGTGTTCTTCACTTGCCGATATGTTGTCTCCCATGGCGCTTATGCGATTCTTGTCCTTTTGATTCTCGCTGAGATCACCAGCTTTTGTCAGAACGCTTGGACGCTTGCTAGAGCGAGAAGAGGCGATGTTGAGTTTGCAGGTAGGGTTTGTGATCTTCTGTCTCCTCCATTTTATGTGCTGTATTCGATTGTTAGAGGATTTTTTGGGCCGTATTTTCTGTACAAGATGGGGGAGTTCTACGTTAATGGTGGAGCTGAGAGTGTGATTCCTAAATGGCTTTGGATTTCTTGGATTTTTGTTGTGGCGACCGCCATTTCTGTGAGTATTTTGTGGATTATGAATCTGTGGATTGAGCTTTACAGAGAAAGAAGCGGCAAGATGGAGAAGAAGAAGGGGAGGTAGGAGGAAGGAAGGAAGCCATTATTGGAGCTTCTTCAAAAGCTCTGTCTCTGTTTTGGTCTGCAACAATGGAGGGGAGAGGCTTTCTGTGGGGATTGTTTAAACCCACATAGGAGGAAGAAGAAGAAGAAGGTAGCCATTGGGATTCATCTTCTATTCAGTGATGATTCAGAGAAGGAAAAAGGGTATCAAGATTTCTCCATGGAAGAGAGTTCTATGGTCAGTAACTTTCTGTTTTTTGATCTCTTATATGGAATTATGATGCTCTGTTCTTCTGTTCTTCTTGTTCTTCTTGTTCTTCTTCTTCAATGAGTAATTTATTGTTCCTTTTCATGTGGTATATATATATAAATATGTTGTGAATTCCTGTGTTGTTATGTTTTTAGTATGATCTGAGTTACAGAAATTTGCCTAATAACTTATAGATTATGACTGTTCTTGTGAGCTATATGCAATTAGGGAAGATAATGCTCTATAAAATGACGAAATGAATGGAGGATTTTGTGGACTGGTTGGAGTTTTTGTTGCCTTTTAACTATCTATGATTGTGTAAACCAGAGAGAATTGAAGGTAAGCTCACCCTCGACATATATTGTCTTCTTTGAGCTTTTCCTTACGAGCTTTCCTTCAAAGTTTTAAAACGCGTCTAATAGAGAGAGGTTTCCACACCCTTACAAGGAATGTTTCGTTTTTAGATGGGGATCTCACAATCCACTCTTTTGGAGGCTAGCGTCCTTGTTGGCATACTGCTCGGTGTCTAGGTCTGATACCATTTGTAACAACCAAATCTCACTGCAAGTAGATATTGTCCTTTTTGGGCTTACTACGCCTCAAGGTTTTCAAACGCGTCACTAGGGAGAACATATGGGGGATCTCACAATCTACCCCTTTGGGGGCTAGCGTCCTTGTTGGCATACTGCTCAGTGTCTGGGTCTGATACAATTTAACAGCTCAAGTTCAATGTTAGTAGATATTGTTTTTTTTTTAGCTTTTCCTTCTAGGCTTCCCCTCAAGGTGTTTTGAAACGTGTCCCTTGAAGAAGAGAGGTTTCTACACCCTTGTAAGGAATGCTTAGTTCCCCGTTCCAACAAATGTGGGATCTCACAATCCACCTCTTTAGGAGCCCAACGTCCTCGCTGGTACACTGTCTAGTGTCTGGCTTTCATACCATTTGTAACAGCCCAAGGCCACTACGGACATATATTGTCCTCTTTGAGTTTTCCCTTCTGGATTTCCTCAATGTATCCACTAAGGAGAGGTTTCCACACTTGTTCTTCACTCCAATATATATGGGATCTCACAATTCGCCCCATTGGGAGCTCAGCTTCCTGTTGGCACACTGCCTAGTGTCTGACTTTGATATCATTTGTAACAGAAGCTTAGATATTGTCCTTTTGGGCTTTCCCTTCAAGGCCTCCCCTCAAGGTTACGTGTTTACTAGGGAGAGGTCTCCACACCCTTATAAGAATGTTTCGTTCCCCTTGTCCAACCGATATGAGTTCTCAAAGTAAATTGAAGCAATACTGTTCCATTGATTGTGGATAATGATTAAAAGTTTGACAATGTAACTAGCATTGAAATTACTATATTTACAAAGATACCGAACGAGGGATTAGACACCGTAAATCCCTCTCTAAGATAGTTTGGACTCTAGGATTCTATTTATCTTTATAATTCGACATACCTATGGATACTATTGTCATATGCTTCTTTTGAGTTCAAAGTGAAGCAGTTGTAATTTATGAGAAGAAATTGTAGTTCTTCGATTGAAGTATGATATTTCTGAGTCCTCCGATAGGCGTTGTGACCATTATAACCACTCCAAGTATGATGCATATCTGAAACCGATGAAGAGAAGAAAATATTAGCATCACCGCTAGTAGATATTGTCTTCTTTGGACTTTTCCTTCCGAGCTACCCTCAAGATTTTAAAACAAGCATTGTGCGAGGAGAGCATTACCCAATTAGTCCACCAAGAGAATCCAAACATTTTGGGTTTGTAAAGGGAAAGCCATATGACACAGGGTAGCTGAGAAAGAAAAATGAAACGAGAAGTATCGGTAAGCAAGCATCGTAATTTCGTCACGAAAAATCTTTAGACAGTTTCGTTTTCGGGTTCGAGAACTGAGATACTCCACAAGAATGAGAAACAAGAAGAAAGATGACCAAAAGTAAAAAGTTGTCTTACGAAATATGTTGTTGGGGCAAAGGCAAATCCTCCAAAGAATCCAAGTAGACCACCAAAGAAAGGGAAGCAAATGCCAATGAACATTGTGATTGCTGCAGTAAATCATAGGGTAATGCCCAGTTAGTTAAGTTTAGTATTGTTTGAAAGGGCAGGAATGATTTGAAGCTTACTTACCGACATATACGTTCCGAGCTATGAATCGAAGCGTAAAACTAGGCTTGAAATGCATTTTCTTCACCAATACAGTTTCTATCATGTCAAACACTGGCATTGCATATATCTGCAGTCACACAAACAAGTACGTTTTGTTTAATTACATCGAACAGCTAGCCGTTCATTCAAACTGCAGATGATACGAAGAATCGACATCGATTGAAGAAGTTTACCTGGTAACCTCCTATAACATGGATCACAACAAGCATGTTAGCAATTGCAATAAGCCATGTAGGTTTCTCTAGTGACATCAAAATGTTTTCTTTCATGGAATTTCCAAACATCCAGTATCCAATAAAAGCAACAGGGAAGTAGCACAGGGCAACAACGATATAAGCGACAACGACTCCTTTCCACATTGGTCCTTTCGAGGGCTTCTCCGGTGTAGATGCGATTGTTGCCTGTATCTCGAGCACCACATTATGCCCTGCATAAGCAAAAGCCACATCTCCCAGACCATTTAAGAAGTTCAAAGCTATCCCTGATGTAGTACTAGCTTTGTATCCATAGTCCACATCTGGCTGAACACCCTTTGTGGCGGAGGCTGTCCAAGCAATCGTCGAGTAACTGCGAATCAATCAAGAACTCGAGGTCAATTTCTGCTATAACTTTGTATACTTGAGAGTTTTGTGAGAGCATCATACGCCAAGGACATAACAGCTGCAGTCAAAGAGACACCAGAGAGGGAGTTGAAGTTGGGGAGGTGGGCGAGTACAAAGTGAACTGAAGCGAAGATCATGATAAAGTAAGATAATTTGATACTCTTGCAGCTCGGGCAAACAAGGTCGTGAAACTTTTTCAGCGATTGCCCTCCAGTCACCATATAAATTATGTTGGTACCAACTTCAACAATGAGTTGTTGAGGCACCACAATGTAAAGGCCTAATTTCTCTCCAAACGCATGTTGACCGAGTTCATGGTATCTATCAAATCTCTTCCCAGGAACCATTTCATGCATTTGCACCATTTGCCATAATGTGTATAAAGTGATGATCCATGACAATACCATGACAACCACACCAGGACCCCTGCAAATTCAAATTGATTGGATTAATCAATGCCAATCGAAGAGGTCAAATTAGCTCACACTCAGTCCAATATGACATGACAATGTTGTGTTTAATAAACTTTTAATATCAATATCTAAATCGAACGATGGTTGGTTGATGGTCGCTATAGTTTAAACCTATTCTCAAAATTCTTTTACTTTTTTGCTTCGACAACTACTAATGTGAGATCCCACATTGGTTGGGGAGGAGATCAAAATATTCTCCATAAGAGTTTGGAAATCTTTTTATAGCTGACGCGTTTTAAAAACCTTGAGGGTGGAAATCTTTTTCTAGCTGACGCGTTTTAAAAACCTTGAGGGGAAGCTTGAAGGGGAAAGCCCAAAGAGAATAATATCTACTAGAGCTAGGCTTGGATGGTTATAAATGGTATTAGAGTCAAACACTGGATGATGTGCTAGCAAGGAGACTGAGCCCTGAAGGAGGATAGACATGAGGCAGTGTGCCAATAAGGACGCTGGACCCCCAAGGGGCTGAATGATTGGAGAAGGGAACGAGTGCGAGCGAGGAAGCTGGATCCTGAAACATTCTTTATAAGAATGTGGAAACCTCTCTCTGGCATACGCATTTTAAAAATCTTGAGGGAAAATTCAAAAGAGAAAGCCCAAAGAGAGGGAAAATTCAAAAGAGAAAGCCCAAAGAGGAGAAAAATCAGTGAGTTTGGGCTCTTACAACTAAGGGTAGTTAAAGATTCACCAAGTTTTATCTACCATCGGAGTTCGAGCTTACTACCATCCAAGGCTTGCCATTGCAGACGGAAGACTAAGGACGCCAGCACCAACCATGGCAGCCACATTGTGAAAGGCAGAATACCACCATTTTGCATTCCTTGAAGAAGAAATTGGAAGCCAATCATCTATTGCCTTTTGTTCCTTTGTTTTATTGGTGCCCTATCAATCAGCCAAAAGATAGATATCATTTCAATGGCAAGCCAAATAATCAGTAACAGAATGATGTATAAAGTAAAAATATTATAATCTTGGAAGTCTAAGGTTGATTAGAATATTCCAATCTCAAAATCAGTCTCAAGATTAAAGTAATGTTTAAAGTAATGTTTAAAGTAATGTTTAAAAGGTTCTTCATTATGTTTCATGATCCAAATTTCACACATCACCCTAAAATCTTTCTGGGAATTGGACCCACAGACCATATGGCAAAGTCTAGTGCTGATATGTGGACACCCACTGATATTTTCTTTTTCCTTTTGTGGTCTCAAACTACAAGTCATATTCACCATCATCACATTAAACTCAACTAATCTCCTAACATGAATCACACCGCAAAAGGCAACCTGTTTTGTTCAAGTTGTGCAGTAAAAAATTTAGAACTAAACAAGGACAAACCATCAAAAGCTATGAATAGAAACATTAAATTACCAAAGCCAACAAGGAATATGTAGGTTTTAGTATCCAAGAGGATGATTATGGATCATTGGTAAACACAATAAATTTATGACATGAATATCTCAATTCAAACCTAATTCTAACGGATTAAAATATATATTCTTAACCAACAAATTCGAGAGGCTGAAAGAGGTATTAGTCCAGAGATTTAAATCTCTACTCCAAAAAATAAATGTTTATTGGAGCACGAAGGTGTTAGTCAAGTCTATTGGAGCATGAAGGTACATATTCAAAAAAGGTGCTCCAACTCAAGCGTAGCTTAACTAGTTAAAACATTTATCTTCGACCATTAAGTCGAAAGTGTTAGTTAAGAGGTTCAAATTCTCACCGCTACATATTGTCGAACTAAAAGAAATGATTAAATGATTAGAGTAGGTCAATTTGAATGTAGCTGAGTAGAAGTATTCAAAAGATTATACTCTTCATCAAACTAAAAAATAAATAAATGAGTATAGTTTTCTAAAACTGACTAGGTCACTGAAACAAGAAGATTGAAATTCAAAATGGACTAACGAAATCAAAATCAAAAGAAGAAGAAAAACAGATCGATTCATAAATGAGATATAGATCATGAAATTTATAAACCATGATTCCAACGATTTGAGTTCAGTTCAGTCCCAACACATCGATAACTACGAAATTCCAAAAAGAAAATCAATCTGTTTCGATTATCGATTGAAACAGAAAAAGAGGGAAGAACAAAGAGAACGAGAGAACAAACATCGTCGTTGCCACCATTAATGCTCGTTCTTGGAGGACCTTCAGTTCCCATGAATGGCTGAAAACCTAGAAGTTACAGAAGAAATTCAAGAGAAAAGGAGAGAAGTAAACAAAAAAATTTGCAGAAGCTTTTAACGATGCAACTCATAGAAATGAAAGTGGGGGAGAGCTCTGTATTTATACCAGGAAGAAGGCTGCAAATTTGGAAATTTTTAAATTTTTATATTTAAATTTTTAAAAATTAATAATAATAATAATAATAATAATAAATCAATAATTTAGGGAACAAAAATTGAAAATTTTAAAAATAAATTAAATAATTTTATAATTTATAAATAAATAAAAAATATCTTATAAGTTCTCTAATAAATTCTTGAATTTTTAATTTTATATTTAATAAATCCATAAATATTAAAAACTGTGAGACTACTACGATACCTAATGGGTCAAAGCAGACAATAACTGTAGCCTATGTCGAATACGCTAGCGTCCTATTAAATAAAAAATTAAAAATTCACCGACTGTATTTGACACAATTAAAAATATAAATATCTATTACATTCTTTTTCGACTAAATGATACAAATATGAAAATAAAAGAATTTAAACTATATAAATATAAATAAGAGCCGTCATTTTTATATTTAGATTTTTATTTTGATGGTCGGTTTCACTTTTTTACTCGATAGATAAGACACTAAAGTAAATTTGATTCTCGAGAATATTTTATTAATAGTTTAAAGCAACTAATTTATTGAATTTTTTTTTTTTCAATCTTTTCGTCCAACATTTTAGAAGCCATGAGAGCTTATGCTTAAAGTGGACAATATCATACCGTTATAAACAGCCGTGTTCATCTAACATGGTATCAGAGTCAGACACCGGACTAGTGCCAGCGAGGAGGCTGTTCCCCAAATGGGGTAGACACGAGACGGTGTGCCAATAAGGACGTTGGGCCCCGAAGAGGGTGGATTGTGATGTCCCACGTTGGTTGGGGAGGAAAACAAAACACCCTTTATGAGCGCATGGAAAGCCCGAGAACACTATTTACCATATTTCTAGATTTTTTAATTAAATTATTATATATTATTTAAAATAGAAAATAACATAGCAATAAAATTTATAAGAGGAATAAATTCTTTTGGTGAGAAAAATAAAAATTAATTCCTTTTCTTTTTGGAAAGTGAAAAACAATAAATGACAAATTTTTAAGATTAATGTTTATAAATATATTTTCATCGTTTTTTTTTCCCTATTTTTTAAAAAAATTAAAAATAAATTAGAGCCTTAGTAATTATAAATAATTTTTTAGAATTTAAATTATCAAAAATTTATTTTAAAAATTTATAAGCATTCATTTGTTTAATACTTATTATAAAACATTTAATTTATGCTTAAAAGAAATATATTTTCTTTATTTATATATATATTTTCCGACCTTACCCAAATTATTTGGGAGGTTGTCGTTCTTATATAGTTAGGATCTGATTCTAATTTTTAAAGATCACGTAAACTCGTTGAATAGAAAATGCATCGAATATTATTTTAAATGATATGACATGCACGATAAATCGAGCATAGCTTAATGAATAAGATATCAATTATTATTTGGAAAAAATTGACATGTATTGTACCATTCAAGTTAGCTTATCTCGAGTTAAGAGGCCCGGGACTTTGGAGACGTTGAAAATGTGTAATTTTGTTTTGTGTTCGAAAAATAAAGTAAGATTAACTCCATCTCAATTATGTCAGAGAAGTGTTCGTATGACCCAATAACTCGATCAACTCAGACTATCCATCTCAATTGAAGTTGGTTTTCGGGCCGACATTTATTTATTTTTTTTAAACCCAACCTACCCGAAAATAGGGTTGCAACCCAACCCAACCCAACTCTACCTTTATTTTTGGGCTATTATTATGAATAATTTTTATTTGTTTATTTATTTATTTATTTTGGGTTGTTACAAATGGTATAGAGTCGGATCGAACCATATGCCAGGCTTCTCACTGTTCCCCGAAGAGGGGTAGAAACGAGGCGGTGTGCCTAAGGACGCTGGCCCCAAAGGGGTGGATTTGGCAGGAGTCCTACCTCGATTTCCCCAAAGAGGGGTGGATTGTGATGTCCCACATTGGTCGGAGAGGAGAACAAAACACCCTTTATAACACCCTTTACAACGGTGAAAGAGTGTGAAAACCTTACCATAATAGACGCGTTTTAAAGCCTTGAGGGGAAGCCTAAAGAAGACAAAGCAGTAAGTCTGAACCGTTACAATATTTGACGTTTACAACCGATATTAATGTTACATTGTGACAAAAATCCAACAACCTCAACTAATCAACCATATAGATGGTGTTTTAAAAAAACTTAAATAATTCCATAACTTTGACAAGGGCATAAAAGGAAAAAAGGAAAATATCCCCTCCATATCATACAACCCATTGAATAAATGTTGTAAAAATGTCATTGATGAATAAACTCACGTGAAATTCTAAAACCAATTGGAGTGTTCAAAAAAAAAAAAAACACTTCTCATGAGTATTATATTTACACAGATGTTTATGTCACTAGCGAACGATTTTACACCGAACTTCTCATCATAGAAACATCGAAACAAAAAACACAAAAAAGAAAAAAAAAAACAAACAAACAAATGTTGATGTCACTAACGATTTTACTCCGACCAATTCCTCGTAGCTAATGGGATTCTTTTTGTTTCTGTAATGGCCCAAATCCACCGCTAACAGATATTGTCCTCTTTGGGCTTTCCCTTTCGGGCTTCCCCTCAAGGCTTTAAAACGTGTCTGCTAGGGGAAGGTTTCCACACCCTTATAAATGGTGGTTTGTTCTCCTCCCCAACCAATGTGGGACATCACAGTTTCTTTTCAGGGTTGCTTGCTATTCGATTTTTTTCATCGAACGCTTGGTTACTGGTCAAGAAAACCGATTTCGGAATCGGTTGATTCCAAAAGCATACTTTTAGGACAAGAAAGTTGACTAGATGTGAAAGATAAAAAGAATCTATTGGGCATAGAGTGTCTATTCATATTCAAATTTTTGACAATTCAAAGGATTTTGATCATGAAAAAAAAAAAAAAAAAAAAAAAAAAACCATACTCTTTCTTGTTTTCATGGAGATTGACTCGACCCCTAACTGATATTTTCTGCAAAAGGAGAAGGTTTGTAACAAGATTTGTTAGTACTTATCAATTCTATCGACTTGCACCGAGCTGGTCGGGTTTGAATATGCTTGCAGAAATTAACAGAAAGTAAACATCAAATAGACTTCGAATGCAGCAATGTCGAAAAGGGAGAAAAGGTGATAGAAAGACGGATCACACACGAGACTTGTTAGCTATGACAAGCATATAACTAATCCAGTGTTCCAAGTCGTGAACCGGGATGCGATTGTAAACGAAAAATTACAAGTTCAACAAAGTTTCTAGTAAATCATGAAGTTTTTAAACCGCTGGATATGTCAAGATTCAAATACTTATAAAAGCTCATAGATCTAATTGAAACAACCACGAAAGTCAAGAGACTAAACTTGTAATTTAGCCTTAATCATACGATTTGTACGGAAGAAAGAGCTGCAAAAAACTAATAAAAGAAACAATAAGAACAAAGCTTGGGTTAGATTCTTACATCAATTCTTCGCCTTACTAGAGTTGTTTTCCTTAATCCTTGCTCGAGTATCCAACTTAACAAAGCGCTTGAGATCCTCATAGGGAAGCGTTTTGGCATCCTTCCTTCGTAATTCACTAAGAGCTGGACGCTTATCGATCAAACGCCACAGCCAATCAGGGTACTCCGAATCTGCCATGACTTTTGGATCTGCACCTTCCTTAAGAATATTGGCACCAACTACAGTGGTAGATTTGACCTCTTTACTTAGAATTGATGCTTTAGGAGCATCAGTAGCCGCACCCCCTCCTTTAGAACCCTTCTTTTTGCCCCCAGCAGCAAATGTTCGAACATTTGTCAGTTTTATCAGATCTTCTTTGGTATTCAGAAGGCTTCTTCTAACCAATCTAATTTGGCTCATAGCCATTTTTCCTTCTGCAACTCATAATACCATTATCATCAAACAGACATACTCAATAATTCAAGTTTTTGGATCGTCATTTTCCTTCAAAATCATATTAATAAGCCTACAAGTTTGGCATGGTAAATCGAACAGATATTGAAACGCGAAGCGGAGTTTGAGAATCCGCAGCCTAATAATTCAAGTTTTTGGAGTCTAAAGGTGATTAACGAAAATCGAAATCTGTTTTTATGTTAAACTAATTCCTAGAACCAAAACGAAATTTAACCTAAGAAATCCGGAAAAGATGAACCAACACAATTCAAATTCGTTGAGTCCTCATAATATTAGTGATAAACAGCCAAGATTAGGGGAAGCTCCACACATCAAAAGGACAGCCATGTAAGTCCAAATTCTCACATTACGAAAGATGTTTCGTTCTAAACATGATTACGAAAGAAATACAGTGAACAAGATGACAATAAGGAGGAGGACGAGGAAGATACCTGTAGTTGACGGAGAAGAAAGCAACAGAAATGGCGGAGATTGAGAATGAGTATCGGAGTTCGGCAATGGAGAAAAAGAGATGCACCTTACACACAGTTAGAACTTAGGGCTTCGACTACGGACTCTTCTCTATCTCTCTTTCTTTTATTTTTGTTAAATTAGGTTTTTTTTTTTTTAATGTTTAATGTTTATTTTTTATTTTATATTCTATGTTCGATAAATTTATTAATTTTCGGTTGCATTTTAAACAACTCAATAATTATCCAATTGAAAATTTAAAGATATATTAGATGTAAATTTGGAAAATTTAATTATAAAAAAAAAATCATAAACTTTTTATTTTTGTCTAAAAATAATATCTTTAAACTTTAAAAAAAAAAATCTAAAAAATATAGTCAGATCGAAATCATTAATATTTTATTTCAAAAACACCCTTAAATTTTTAATAGTGTTTCAAATATGCCTTTTAAACTTATATTTTTTTAAAATTAAAAAAAAAAATATGCGGTTTGTGTTTAAAAAAATATTCATAAAAAAAAAATAGCATTAACCCCTTTTACTTTTATAAAAAAAATTATTATTGACGTATTTCCAAAATATTAACCGTCTCTCTCTCAGATGAAAATCTTACTCAATTATTATTAACCGTCTCTCTCTCAGATGAAAATCTTACTCAATTATTTCCAAAATATTAACGGTCTCTTTCTACTGAAAATCTTACGAGATTAAGTTTCAAGAGTTGATACTTTCACGTGCTCTGATTTCGTGATATGAATCAAGTTTCTTTGTTGGAGGGATATTGAGGATATTAATCACCTGCTCTGATTTCGTGATATGAATTATTATTGTGTGGAGTCCTATAACAGCCCGAGGCCACGGCTAGTAGATATTGTCTACTTTGGCCTATTACGTATAGTCGGCCTCAGAATTTTAAAAGCATCTATTAGGTTAGTTTCCAAACCCTTATAAGTAATGTTTCATTCCCCTTGGGTTGGTTTCCAAACCCTTAATGTTTCGTTCCCCTCTCCAACCGACGTGAAATCAAGCCCATTCTTTCTAGAGATCAGTTTCTTTCCAGCTAGATAGAGTTCGTAACAAGTTAACGCTTGCAACGTATAGTCCTTCAGAGTCCTTTCCATCAAGTCAAAAGTCCTACGAGATACCTACGTATATAGTTATCGAGTTCAAGAAATTTCGGGTTGGAGATCAAACCTTCCTATAAGATACGTTATGATATATGTTACAAACAAAGAGAAACAAATATGAGTTTATAAACTTGAATGGAAGCAAATTGTGTATAGAATAATAGCACAACAACCTTAAATTACTCAAAAATGTTCAGATTTACCTCTTTTAATTCTGTTCTAAGCCTTATCGTCTATTGACATTGTTGACAACCCTTGGCTTTCTAGCAAGTTCTCTATGATCTTCTTCAGTGCTGGGGCACTTACCCTACATTTCTGGTCACCAAAGCAGGACCTTCCTTCTTCTGCTGCCTTACAAAGCTGTGGATCCAATGGCACCTTCCCTAGAAATGGCACCCCCATGTCCCTACACATTTTTGCAGCCCCACCCCCACTGCTATCGAACACTTCGCTGCAAGTAATCAAGTTTAGCAGCTCGGGCGCTTTTTCTCGGATGTACTCTGCTGCCCATTCCGTTACATCTACCTGCTCCTCTGTCTCAGTTGTCTTTAGAAACTTCAGATCTAACAGTGGTTGAGTCAAGCCACTCATGTTCTCTACGACACCGAGGACTTTGACACCGACTTTTTTGCAGAAACTCACTTCTTTGCGCACGTCGATGAGAGAAACTTGTTGTGGGGTGGTGACTATGATTGCGCCATCGATTCCAGTAGCTTCGAGACATTGTACGATTGAAATGTGTTCATCTGAAGTGCCTGGTGGGGCGTCGACAATCAGAAAGTCGAGTTCTCCCCAGTACACATCCTTTAGAAACTGCTTAATGAGCCCGTTTTTTCGAGGGCCTCTCCAAATGACAGCGTCGTCAGGGTTAGGGAGCATGAATCCTATTGACATAACTCCAAGGTTGGACTCTATGTAAACAGGGGACCATCCAAGGTTGCTCTGATGCACATCTTGACCTTCTAGGCCTAGCATCTTTGGTATACTTGGGCCACATATATCGATGTCCATGAGACCGACCTGGAAGTCCATGGCAGCTAGTGCGAATGAAAGCTGGGCAGAGAACGTGCTCTTTCCAACCCCGCCCTTCCCGGATAGAACTAGAATCTTGTGCTTAACCGTTGCCATTCGTTCAGCTATCGAAACCAGGTCTGAAAACAGGAGTGGCAGAAATGGTCAACAGAACATAAACACACACAGATAATAGATTCTATTAACGTATTCATATGTAGGGTTGAGAAAACCAAACAGTTCTAAACAGTAATTCCCTTCAAAAACCAAACAGCTCTAATTCTGTAACGACCCAGATCCACCGCTAGCAGATATTGTCCTATTTGAGTTTTCCCTTTCGGGCTTCCCCTCAAGGCTTTGAAACGTGTCTACTAGAGGAAGGTTTCCACACCCTTATAAAAAAGTGTTTTGTTCTCCTTCCCAACCAATGGGGGACAACACAAGTTCCCTTCAAAATTCAAGAACAATTTGCTAGAAGCAGCAATACAAGGAAGGAGATGGTGTTAATATTGGTCACTGGGAATAGGAATCAAAATTCGTGAACGGAATGACACATTATCCACTAGGGTAAAGCCCAACACTAGCCGATATTGTTCCTTTGGACTTTCCCTTTCGGGCTCTCTCAAAGTTTTTGAAACGTGTCTATTAGGAAAAGGTTTCCACACCCTTATAAAGAATGCTTCGTTCTCCTCCTCAACTGATGTGGGTTCTCACAATCTCATTCTTGGTAAATAGGTCATCGGGAAAGACAAGCAAGACATGGCTACACGGAATGGAAAAGAATCACGTGTCGTCATTGTCAGTATTTTTCAATGTATGTAACGATTTTACCCAAAGGCCTCCTCTAACCAAATAATTCCGACCGATTCTACTAGGGAGAGTCTCGGGTCACGTTTGAGAGAAATATTTTGGAAACGTGAGCGAGAAAATACGTTGAAAACAATTGTAAAGAAAGCAATGTTATAAGCTAAAAACGAGTAGGTAACAACGGCTTTGATAACATATAACCTAAGTCAGAAGAATTGACAACTAGTCACTCGGCATGTGGCCATGGACAACACATCCCGAACAAGCATAAACAGGACTCAATTAACATTCATGTTAGCCTCAAGAACCATTTAATCAGAGTAAACCAATCAGCCCTAAAGCCTATAAGCTATAATCACAAAGCAATCATGTAACCTGAGTAGGAAGAATTGACAACTAGTTACCCCAAAAAAGGGGTTTAAAACAGGCATGTGGCCACAGACAATACATTCCGAACAAGCATAAACAGGACTCAATTGACAATCATGTTAGCCTCAAGAACCATCTAATCAGAGTAAACCAATCAGCCCTAAAAGCCTATAAGCTATAATCACAAAGCAATCACTCTCCAAAAACTAATCCAAATTCGAAAACAGATTCGTAGGGTTTATGGAGACGAAACATAACCTGGATCAGGGCCTTTAGGAGCAGTAGCACAAATTGATTGGTTGGGACATCCTTGGCAAGCGTCTGATTTCCCTGCGGACTCCGATTGAGGACCTGGGCAATCTGAAATCCAAAAACAACCCACAAAGATAACATCAACCAAAATATAATACAAAACAAAACAGAGCTGATCAGATAAATAATCCACCAACGACGAAGAAGACGAACAAAAAGAACGGGAATTTCATTACTTTCATTAGCATCTTCAGGAATTTCGCCGTTCTCCATTGCCTCCAGCTCCTCCGTCAACAACGATGAGAGGCTCTTTCTGGTAGGGTTCTGTTTTTCGTATATATATATATATATATATATAATTATTTTATTTTACTAAGTCGGCTTAGTTTTTTATTTTTTATTTATTTTTTCAAAGAAAAAAATAGCTTTAGTTATCCCTATCCGCCGTACAGTTGATAATAGATTAAATTTAAATATTCATATTTATTTTAAAAGTTACATAATAATAATTATTTAAATTTAAAATTTTGAATTAAATTTAAAAGAATAATATTTTACAAGGTTGACTTTTTATAATATTTTAATATAGTTTTAAAATATTTACGTAATATTGGAATTTTCAGTTAATAATTTTTTTTATATAATTTAACTTATTAAATTATATAAAATACCCTTTTGTAACCTTTCATTTTTACTCTTAATTAAAAAAATTCAATAAATCCTTAAAACTTTAAAATTTAATATATATATATATATATATATATATTGAATTAAATTTAAAAGAATAATATTTTACCAGGTTGACTTTTTATATAATATTTTAATATAGTTTTAAAATGTTTACGTAATATTTAAATTTTCAGTTAATAATATTTTTTTATATAATTTAACTTATTAAATTATATAAAATACGTTTGAATTTTATTTTTACTCTTAATTAAAAAAATTCAATTATATCCTTAAACTTTGAAATTTAATATATATATATTTTTTTTTTCTTTTTTCTTTTTTCTTTTTTCTTTTTTCTTTTTGAATTAAATTTAAAAAAATAATATTTTACCGGGTTGACTTTTTCAATAATTTTTTAATATAGTTTTAAAATGTTTACGTAATATTGGAATTTTCAGTTAATAATATTTTTTATATATATAATTTAACTTATTAAATTATATAAAATACCCTTGAATTTTATTTTTACTCGTAATTAAAAAAATTTAATAGTATCCTTAAACTTTTAAATTAATATATATATATATATATATATATAACTTATTAAATTATATAAAATACCTTTGAATTTTAGTTTTACTCGTAATTAAAAAAATTCAATAGTATCCTTAAACTTTTAAATTAAAATACCTTTGAATTTTAGTTTTACTCGTAATTAAAAAAATTCAATAGTATCCTTAAACTTTTAAATTTAATACATATATATATATATATTTTGATAATAAAAATTAAATTATTATAATTTTAAAAATATAAGAACTAAGAAGGAAATTTGATTATTATTACTATTATTATTAGCATTATTAGGATTATTAGGATTATTAGGATTAGCATTATTAGCATTGGCCACACTAAATTTCTTATTCTGATTCCACTCTGCACCGCTGCATATCAGGATTTTACAAGCACATAAACATTGTCTACAATGTAGGAGGGATCCAAATGTAGCCATCGGATTGAAGATAACCAGCTTTTTCGAGTAGCTCGTCGGCCTTCACCGGACCTCGGCTCCCCTTTTTGTATGGAAGTGACTTCAGCTCTCCCTTGTCGATTCTGTGCAGCAATGGCGTGAAGATCTCCCAGGCAGCCTGGACACGACAGAACTGTTGGTGAGAAAGGTTCGTCCGTGAATTAGATGATGTGTAATTCGTTAGTGTTGAACATTACCTTTAGCTCGTCTCGACGAACGAAATGCTGCTGGTCGCCCTTTATTCTGCGAGTGTTGTAATGTCGTTAATGGCTGTTACCTTGTAAAGTATATGAATGTTATAAATGGCAATGGGTAGGACTTACGTGTCGAGGATGAGACGCTCGTATGCCTCTGGGATTATAACGTCTTGATAACGTTGGCGATAGGACAAGTCTAATTCACTCTGCACAGTTGACATTTCCAGTCCAGGTGTCTTGACCTGCAAAGTCCATAGCAAAGAAGATGAGTAGAACTCGTGAACCGGGTTACGTTGTTAAGTGTTTTCAATCAAGGTAGTTCGTAACTAGGTACGGAGTCGAGATATTGGGATTTGAAGGAGAATGGTGACCCCAAGGAGTACGACATTGAGGAACGTTATATGTGCGTTACACATTCAAATCTAACTGGACCGACCACTTTCTAAAAATTCGGCGGTCCTTTTACTAATGATCAACACTAACCCTAGATCTCTACCCTTGATGAAACCTTTCACCGTGCCACACGATTCTCTCGCCAAGCGAGAAACCCTGGAATTAAAAATTGGCAATCCTAAGCCACCCGATGGTCTTATATATGCGTGACACATTCAAAACAAACCGGACCAAAAACTCAGTGGTCTTTTTACCGGTGATCGACACTAACCCTAGATCTTTGCCCTTGATGAAACCTTTTACCGTGTCACACGATTATTTCACCAAGTGAGAAACCCTGGGATAAAAAATGGGCAATCTTCAGCCACCCGACCCGATAGTACCCTATTTTTGGAACGTCTATTGCCAAAGTCTTGGTTCGATTCCAATAAAAATGCTAGTTTCAGGCAGGCATGGACATTATTAGCATGAAGTGTTAAGCCACAAACAGAAAAATGTGTAACTGAGCTGTAGAGTAAGTATTTCTAATTCTGTCAAACAATCACACCATTTAGTATCACTACCAGATGCCATTTCAAGCATTATAAACACTACTAATGGTGAGGTTAGCTGATAAGAATATTTTTCATACCATAAGCTTCATGTACATGGCCTCCGAAGGTTGCAAGCGAATCACGAACTCGTTCCTCCCTTGTTTTTTGCCTGCATCATGAACATTGATCGATTTTTAGCAACTAAACAAGAACATTTGAAATACGCGTGCACACGTGAGATTAATCAATACAATAACGTTCTAGATCGGAGGCCTTACATTTGAAAATGTCACCGGGAACATCCTTGAACTGAACTCGAATCTCGGCTTTTCTCGAGTTCAATGCTTTCCCTGCCTTCATTATAAACGGGACACCTGAAAAGAAATATATGAAAGAATGACACGATCAACTTTACGAAGAACACTATGTAAGTTGTCCTAAAAGAAGGGATTATAAATTCGAAACGCGTTCTTACCCTCCCATCTTTCGTTATGTATCCTCAGCACCATAGTTGCAAAGGTTGGTGTATTTGAGTGATCAGGAACTGTAGGATCGTCCGTGTAACCTTCATATTGGCCAAGAACTACCTCCTCGTCGTTAATTGGCATCACAGACTGAAGCACCTGTACCAACGTGACCAACGGCGTTAGCGAATAGAAAGAGAGGATTAAAATTCGATATCACTCTTAACGAACTTGAGAAACGTGTATCAATATACATATCGAAGATTTTATTTATATCATAAATGCTACTCGGAGCCTTCTGGCCGAGGGCACGTCTGCCTGGACATCACTTGTCGACGCAAAAAAGGAATACAAATAGACTTCTTTTAGTTTGAATTCCTACCTTTACTTTCTCATCTCGGACATGCTCGGGTTTGAGGGAAATAGGTCTTTCCATAGCAACCAAACAAAGAACCTGAGAGTGCAGAAAGAAATAAATAACTTTTAAACGTGCAGCAGCGCAACAATAAATCAATATTGTGAGACTGAGTCTAATCAATTATTTAAGAGCACAAGTAGAGGATAAATGAAACTGTATTTAATTTTCGGTTTTCTAGGAACCAAAAACATTTTAACTCGAAAGCAATTGCTCACCTGTAATAGATGATTTTGAATGATATCACGAATAATCCTGCAGAACGGAAATTGAATCAATGACTTGTTTAGATTAATAAGTTTTCATACAAGGAATGACACTATGGTTCATTTAAAAGTAAGTCTAAGTGTTCAACAACATAAAAGATCATACCCGTATTGATCAAAATATCCACCACGCCCCTCGGTCCCAAAATCCTCCCTGAACACGATCTGGTAGGGAAAAAAGGATTAATACATAACCAATGCGGCCGATTATATCAAAATAACCAATAAAAACGTAAATTCTCACCTGAACATTAGCAATGTTGTCACGGTTCCAAAGGGGCACGAAAAAGCGGTTTGCAAAACGAAGTACCAACTGAAAATTCAGATCATGCAAGAAAATACATGAGGCTTTGAAAAACCAGAGACAACAAATAATATCTTGTTCATGTGAATATTACCAGATTTTGAACCAATTCCTTCCCGAGATAGTGATCGATACGGTAAATTTGCGGTTCATCGAACAATTCACCGATTTGGGAACTTAGCGTCTCCGCAGATGCCAAGTCCTTGCCAAAAGGTTTCTCCACAACAATCCGGGTCCATCCACCAAGATCAGCTAACAAAAGGATTGAATGACCTCTAATAATCAATATCCAGACACGGACAGAAGCCAACCATGACAATAATCTGCACTTGCTTACATTTATTCATACAATAATGCTTGATCATCTTGCATACCGATGGATATACCGATGGAGGAAGTGCAAGATAGAACAGCCTACGAGATGATCCCTCTATACTATTTTTCGAAACCTCGTGCTCTGAGATTTCCTTATCCAAATTCTGAAAACCTTCCGCGGAGTCATACGAACCACTAACATATTTGATCTGCAAAAATTATTGCATTTATGCAAGAGTGATTCTATTGGGTACATACTGATAGTAAGACGGTAATCGTGCATATACAGAGTAGCACTAACCAACTGCAGAAACTTGGGTACTTCTTCTAATTGCTTCGAGTCGGCAGTTTTGCCTTTGACAAGATACCTGCAACAATTATTCATGTTGAGCAACCCCTAATGACAGCTCAAGTCGACATCAATTAAACAAAATATAACAACAGGAAAAATGCTCGAAACACAATCCATTGAAGTATCGAAGCGGAATTAGAGTTCTTAACTATGATCGAAGTAAAAATATCAGTGATTGATTGTGAAGCTAATGCTCACGGCTGAATGTACTAAAAATCTAAGCCCACCGCTAGCAAATATTGTCATTTTTTAGCTTTCCCTTCAGGACTTCCCCTCAAAGTTTTTAAAACGCGTCTACTAGGGAGAGGTTTCCACATCCTTATAAAGAATGTTTTGTTCTCCTCCCCAACCGATGTGGGATCTCACAATCCACCCCTTGAGGGCCCACCGTTCTCGCCGACACTCGTTCCCCTCTCCAATCGATGCGAGATCTCACACAATGATTCTAGTAAGTTAACTCAATCAAATAAAGAATGACAATAGGATTAAAACCAGAGAAAAGCTCCATATCTTACCCGCGTATGCGATCTCTTAGATCATCATCAGAAATTTTTGACCTCGCATAACCAAAAATGTGGACCTCATTTGATAGTAGGAATCCCTAAGAACAAAGATAGATAAAAAACAGTTAAACCATAGAGAGCACAATTAAAACACTCTTCGTTCGAGAATCACATGACCCTCAAACTCATTCGGGTTGCCAGATGCTCTCTCAAAACTTTCAATTACACCTTATAATGAATACTCGAAAATCCTTAAAAATTTCGGCACAGAATTACCACCACAAAGAGTCAAAGACTTCTTAGAAACTCCACACATATTAAACTAACCTATGATTTATTCTACTCTTCAACACAAAAGGGAGAGCAAAGAAGAAGAAAAAACCTGGATAAAAAGGTGGAAGAGAGCTGGAAATGTCTTCTTTTTAGCAAGATCTCCAGAAGCTCCAAGCACAATGATGGAGAGACAGCCAGTTTCCGGCACATTATCCTCTCCAGAAAAAGAGTCATTTCTAAGAGAAGCTCTTTTCTCAACGTGCCAGCCTCCAGATTCCATCTTTTAAGCTGCAGTACACAAAATTCTGTTTAAGAAATCTATCAATTAGGGCAACCTGGATGAGCTAAAACTTTTACTTCACTACTAACATTATCAATCAGCCTAATCCAAAACAGAAAGAACAAACAAGTAAAAGGAAAACAAACCACAGTAAAAGAATCCATCAAAAACAACAAAAAAAAAAAAAAAAAAGCACAAAAAAAGCGATCACAAGGAATCAAAACATGTTCCCGGATCCGTCTTCCAATAACCGAAGATCAAACCGATCCAAAGCAAAACTCTCAAACTAATTCAGTAATGATCAACAAAATCACATTAAACAGTAAAAATAATCAAACTCCACAAAACTAAAACCTCAAATCTCAATGATCATCATATTAAAGCACTTCAAATGGCAAAAGAAAAACAGAGAGAACACAAACCTAGGCCTCTTCTGTTCGTCTGCTTGTTCTTGTTCTTCAAATTGGAGCCGAAATGGATGAAGATTTCACAAATTCCGAGTGATTTTAAACGATTTTGTTGCTCACCAAACTTTTTTGTCGTCGTTTGACGCCACTCAGCGACTTCCAGCCGCCGTCCTAAACAAGAAAAGAAAAGCATTTTTTTCTGTTTCAGTTTTACATCTAACCGGCCCCACGTTGATTGTATTATAGTTCTTTAACCCTTTTTTTACTCCTAATTTGACTTTACTTGACTTTATTTTTTTTTTTTTTTAAGTTAAATAATATTTAATATGATTATTTAAATTTATTGTTAGATGAACACGACTCTCCACAATGGTATAATATTGTCCTATGAGTATAAGCTCAGAGGATCCCTAAATTAGCCGACGTGGGACTTTCATCATCCAACACCTCCCCTTGAACAAAACACGTCTCCCCGGAACCCTAAATTAGCCGATGTAGGACTTTCATCATCCAATGCCTCCCCTCGAACAAAGCACGTCTCCCCTTAATCGAGGTTTAGGGGATCCCTAAATTAGCCGATGTGGGACTTTCATCATCCAATACCTCCCCTCGAACAAAGCACGTCTCCCCTTAATCGAGGCTCAGAGGATCCCTAAATTAGCCGATGTGGGACTTTCATCATCCAACACCTCCCCTCGAACAAAGCACGTCTCCCCTTAATCGAGGTTTAGGGGATCCCTAAATTAGCCGATGTGGGACTTTCATCATCCAATACCTCCCCTCAAACAAAGCACGTCTCCCCTTAATCGAGGCTTAGAGGATCCCTAAATTAGTAGATGTGGGACTTTCATCATCCAATACCTCCCCTCGAACAAAGCACGTCTCCCCTTAATCGAGGTTTAGGGGATCCCTAAATTAGCCGATGTGGGACTTTCATCATCCAATACCTCCCCTCAAACAAAGCACGTCTCCCCTTAATCGAGGCTTAGAGGATCCCTAAATTAGTAGATGTGGGACTTTCATCATCCAATACCTCCCCTCGAACAAAGCACGTCTCCCCTTAATCGAGGCTCAGAGGATCCCTAAATTAGTAGATGTGGGACTTTCATCATCCAATACCTCCCCTCGAACAAAGCACGTCTCCCCTTAATCGAGGCTCAGAGGATCCCTAAATTAGCCGATGTGGGACTTTCATCATCCAATACCTCCCCTCGAACAAAGCACGTCTCCCCTTAATCGAGGTTCAGAGGATCCCTAAATTAGCCGATGTGGGACTTTCATCATTCAATACCTCCCCTCGAACAAAGCACGTCTCCCCTTAATCGAGGCTTGACTCCTTTGGAGTCTTAGTCATTTTTTACTGGCTTGACTCATTTTTCTTTTGGAGTTCTTTGTTCGACATTTGAGGATTTACCAACTATTGGCACGACTAAGTTTAGGGCATGGCTCTGATACTATGTTAGACGAACATGACTCTCCACAATGGTATGATATTGTCCACTTTGAGCATAAGCTCTCGTTGCTTTGCTTTGGGCTTCCCCAAGATGTCTCATCCCAATGGAGAGAGTATTCTTTGTTTATAAATACATGATCATTTCCTAAATTAGCCGGACTTTCATCCTCCAACATTTATAAGTTAATTATCATTAAATTATATTTTATTTTTTTCTTAATTTAAATTATTTTTAAAAAAATCATACTTAACAACGACCCAGGTTACATTAATAATTAAAATATGATAAAACTTAAATATAAAATGTTTACGAGTTATAACATATCACTAATTACGGTTATAAATATTAAATATTTTTAATATTTTAAAAAGTAGAGTTCAGTGGTATGAGACCTTTTGAGAAAGTCAAAGCAAAGCTAGGAGTGCTTATGCTCAAAGTGGACAATATCATATTATTGTAGAGAGTCGTGTTCAACTAACATGGTATTAGAGTCATGCCCGGACTCCAAAAGAAAAAGGAGTCGAGCCTCAATTCAGGGGAGGCGTACTTTGTTCGAGGGAAGGTGTTGGATGAAATATCATACCATTGTGGAGAGTCGTGTTCAACTAACAGATTGAAACCCCAGTTTTATGTCAACTTATGAACCAAACTGAATTTTTTATTTTGAAAAATTCAACCCAATCTGAAAAAAACTAACCTGTTCCAATTTTTATAGTTTGAGTTAGGTAGTTTAGATTGATCGGATTATCAAATCATATGGACACTCTCAGACCCGACCATTTGATACCATTATGGAGAGTCGTGTTCAACTAACAGGTTGAAATCCTAGTTTTATGTCAACTTACGAACCGAACTGAATTTTTTATTTTGAAAAAATTCAACCCAATCTGAAAAAAAACTAACCCATTCCAATTTTTATGGTTTGAGTTAGGTAGTTTAGATTGATCAGATTATCAAATCATATGAACACTCTCAGACCCGAACATAACTTAAAGTAAAAATAATATTTTAATAATTTAGTTCAAAAGTTATGAATTTGACCAAAGAAATAAAATATATATATATATATATATATATATATATTCCGACAGCACTAAAATGCCTTTTAAAACGTGACGTGGAAGTTGTTGGATAAGGTAAGAGCATGTTACATGTCTTAAAGATATTTTTAAAAAATAATTATTTTATTTTTATTGTAAATTATTTTTAAACTTAAAAAGTACTTTTAATGGAGGCATTAAAAGTTCATTAATTTTATTTCACTTATTCATGAATTATAATATAATATAATTTTTCGTACTTTAAATAAATAAATAAATAAATATATATATATATATATATATATATGATAATTTATTTTATAAATAAATTATTATATATTCGAATGACAAAACCCGATAACCGAGTGATTTGATAAAATCGGATTACATGTCTTTTCAGTAATAAACGAATATGCTAATCTTTGCTTAAACGGATAACAAAAGTGATTGACTAAACTGAGTTTCTTCCTTCTCAAGTTTTTGTTTTGACACAATTCAAACGTTTTTCTTCCGATTTAAGTTATCCGATAAAAGGAAAAATTCTTGAGTTTCATTCTTTCGATGCACGTTTGACTAAAACACTCGAAGACACATGTATATTTACGGTTCCGGGTGTTTTGTATCTACCGTCTGAATCACACTCATAGACGAATCGACACACCCCTTTTATCGTGTAACCACCTTCACCTAATGTGTAACTACTTCTCCGTCGATTAACTTTGTCTTGTGGGTATAAATTGCATGTTTTCAATTTTTATTGCTGAGCACCTAAACTCGAACTGCCACGTCTAAACAGCAAAGAGCAAAATAAATTTTACGAGAACCGTAAGGAGAAAACAGCCATTGCTGGCACACCACGTCCTTACTGGCACTTGTTTCTTTCTCCAATCGATGTGAGACCCCTGTCAAAACCACCCCCTTCAGGGCCCAGCGTCCTTGTCCTTACTAGCACACCACCTCGTGTCTACCCCTATTCGGAGAAGAACCTTCTTGTTGGCACATAGTCCGGTGTCTAGATCTGATACCATTTGTAACGGCTTAAGCCCAAACTCACCGCTAGCCAATATTGTCTTTTTTGGATTTTATCTTTTTGGCTTCTGCTCAAGGCTTTAAAATGCATGAGAAAGGTTTCTATTAGGGGTGTACATTCAACCTAACAACCCGGACCAACCCAACCCAAGTTTGGGTTGGGTTGGGTTGGATTAGCATTTCGGGTAGGGTTGGGTTCATTTTTCTGAACCCAACTGAATCGATTCTAGTTCGGGTTCATGGGTAAAACCTTCAAGTTGACCCGAGCTAAATAAAAATATATAAAATATATTAATATTTTATTTTGTTTTTTTAATTTATTTAGTTATATTTAGTTTTATGATAATGTTGAACTATGTTCATATGTTACAATTTTCGATTGTTGTTTTTTATTGATTTTTTTTTTTGTCAATAATTAGAGATTGATTTGTGTTTGTTGGCAACTTTTAATATATTTTATTTAAGATTGCTAATAATTATAAATTGTGGATAAATAAAACTTAAAAAAAAAAAAAAATTTAACAACTGACCCAACCCGAAAATAGAGAATTGGGTTGGGAAAAGTTTCGAGTTGGGTACCAATCCAACCAACCCGAACTTTTGGGTTGGGTCAAAAAAATCCCCCAACCTGAACTTTTGGGTTGGGTAAAAAAAAATCCCCCAACCCGAACCATGTACACTCCTAGTTTCCATACCGTTACAAAGGGTGTTCCGTTCTCCTCCCCAACTAATGTGGGATTCTCACATAGCTAATCGGAAATGCTATTTAACCTAACCTAACCCAAATCCAACGAACCCGAACTTTTAGTCATTAAAATTACCTTATAAGCCACCCAAAAGTACATGGGCCCAGCCCAATCAATTAAAATGGGCCTTGAATACTCAGCCCAACAGTGAAAAATATAAGAAAGCCCATACAAATTACCCGTTTGATAAAATACTAATTATAAATAAATAAATAAATAACTTTTATACAATATGTAATCACATAATATAAAAATATTGGTTGAACTAAACTATTATAATAATAAAGCCTTTATAATATGATATATAATATGGAGCGTTCGGGGTTGAATTCAATAGGGTCGAGACAATTTTAAATCTAACCCGATTATTTTATTTATAATATCTTTTAACTCAAATTATCCTTATTAAATAATCGGTTGAGTTAGTTCAGATTTTCCAGTTATTTTTTAATTTATTTTAATTTTTAATAAGAGTACATCTATTTATTTATTTATAAATATTAAATTAAAATTTGTAACGGAAAAATTATATCATATATTTTTTAAAATATTATACTTCAAACATGTTTTTAAGGTTGGGTTGAGAATAATTTTAATGATATAAATTCATAAAAAATAAAAAATAAAAAATTTATGAAAATGTGAGGATAAATTTGTAATTACACATTTGTTTTTTTTTCCCCGAACAAAACGACACCGTTGTGCCAACGTGTCAAGAAAACTTGGGCGCACGTTAGCATAGCCTCTCCCATCGTTTCAAAAAAATTTGACATCCAAGTCTTGTTCTTTTTCCCGGGCCCACATATTTCTCTTTAATCACCAAACCAACCCCACCAACTTTTCCAAATTAACATAACTGCCCCAAACTTTTTCAAATTCGGGTAACTTTCACAATTATAGACATCCTAAGGCCCCAACCATTTCAAAATTATTATTTATTTATCACTATGTCCACTAACTTTCTATTATTTGAAAAATTGCTGATAAGTCCCTAGAATTCTAATTTATATTGATTTAGTCCCTATACAAAAAAAAATTCCAATATTTTTAGAAATTTAGGATAGTAAATTCAAGTGTTTGACGAGGTAACCCGCACAATTATATTTTAATGCAGAATTAAAAGTGGCTCTAATCTATAGTCAGATGAACGAACTGTCGGGAGCTTGTATGAGAATTGGTTTAATTGCCCTAACTATGACGGAATATTTCCGAGATGTTAATGACTCGTTGTTCAAACAACTATTCAGAGTTCGTAGAGCTCCTTGTAAGGCTTGTTGGAAAACCTGTTGTCGTATTACGTGCTTCTATTTATCGACAATATCTTCCGTTTCGTTCGAGCGGGATTCGAAGTATCCACGTTACTGGGTAGAATGCCTTCAGCGGTGGGTTAGCAACCGACTCTTAGTACCGAAATGGGTTTCTTACAATAAAGAATTTAGGTCATTTGTTTATTTTCTTGAAATATTAAATAAAGATATTAAGTGGCATAATTATTATACAAACGAATTTAAAATAGATTTATCGAAGCTTAAAGCTAAGGGCTCGATGTCTTTTAATTTTCTATTTTAAAAAATTGTATTTATTTTCTCTCAAATTATGTAATGACCCTGATCCACCCGCTAGTAGATATTGTATTATTTTCTCTCAAATTATGTAACGATCCAGATCCACCGCTAGCAGATATTGTATTATTTTCTCTCAAATTATGTAACGATCCAGATCCACCGCTAGCAGATATTATTCTCTTTGGGTTTTCCTTTTCGGGCTTCCCCTCAAGGCTTTAAAAGCCAGATCTACCGCTAGCAGATATTATCCTCGTTGGGGAGAAGGTTTCCACACCCTTATAAATGGAGGTTTGTTCTCCTCCCCAACCCGTGTGGGACATCACAATCCACCCCCCTTTGGGGCCAGTGTCCTCGCTGGCACTCTTTCCTTCCTTCAATCGATGTGGGACCGCCCCAAAATCCACCCCCATTTGGGGCTAGCGTCCTTACTGGCACACCGCCTCATGTCTACCTCCTTTGAGGATACCCCCTTTGGGGAACAGCGAGAAGGTTGACACAGCGTCCTTACTGGCACACCGCCTCGTATCTACCCCCTTTGAGGATACCCCATTTGGGGAACAGCGAGAAGGTTGACACAGCATCCTTACTGGCACACCGCCTCGTGTCTACCCCATTTGAGGATACCCCCTTTGGGGAGCAACGAGAAAGTTGGCACGTCGTCTGGTGTCTGACTTTGATACCACTTGTAATGACTCAGATCCATCGCTAGCGGATATTGTTCTCTTTAAGCTTCCCCTCAAGGCATTAAAACGCGTCTGTCAGGGGAGGTTTCCACGCACTTATAAATGATGGTTTGTTCTCCTCCCCAGCCAATGTGTGACATCACAAATTATTTGTTATATTTTCACTTATTATAAAAATATATTTACATTTTTAGTTAAATTCTGAAAGGAAAATAAAAAATTTAATTTTAATTTTGAAAGTAATATTTATTAATTTAATTAAAAAAATAAGATTAAAGGGTGGGAGAGAAATATAATATTTTTGAAAATGGTAAGAATGTACATAATATGTAATATTGCTAAAGTTGGAGGACTAAATAACAATACCTTGAAAATTGAAGGACTAAAAACGAAATTTAAGATTTCAACCAATATTTATGTGTGTTCTTTAAAAATAAAAAAAGAGCTTTCGGAATCGTGCAGGCGTAAAAGGGGAGAGAAACCAGAGAAGAAATCTAGAGAGAGAGAGACGAAGAACAGGAGAGAGAGAATCGGAGGGTTCGGTTTCAGTTGGTGATGACGATGGACAGAGAGAAGGAGAGGGAGATTGAGCTCGAAAGTGCAATGTACACTAACTGTTTGCTGTTGGGCCTCGATCCTGCGGTTATCGGCGTCGGAGCTTCCAACGGCACCCCTCGTGTTGGCCTTTTCCGTCACTCCAATCCCAAACTCGGCGAACAGCTTCTCTACTTCATTCTATCTTCCCTCCGTGGACCAGTTCAATCTGCTAAAGTATCATTTCATTTCGTCTTTCTCTGTTTAATTTCGTTTTTCCAATTTCCCCCGATCTGCTGATTTTTTTGGATCTTGTCAGGATTTCGATAAGGTTTGGCCTATCTTTGATTCCGCGCAATCGAGGGACTTCCGGAAGGTGAATTTTCGATCTCGTTCGTTTTTGTGATTCTGGTGAATTGGTGTGATGGAGGTAACTCGAATTTTGTTTTTTAACTTCACTTTTCGGATTAATTTAGGTTACTGGTTGGTGGAATCTTTGTTTAGGTCGTGCAAGGGATCATCAGTGAGCTTGAATCTCAAGGTGCATTACCTAGGAGCAATTCGAGGGTTTCGTCTCTTGCTACGTGCTGTGGACCGAGGTCAGTATAATTTCCCGCTTTGAAGAATAGTTCCTCGTGAGTTCATTGGGTATAGAGTCAATTGTGGAAAGAGATTGCTACTCATTAAGACACTGCTTATATCTTTAGTCGGCATGTTCAAGAAATGATGCTAGAATTTGGGTTATACTTTCAACCCGGTTTGAGATAACATTTCATGGGAACAGAGAGATTCATTTCAGTTAGATAATTTTGTGCAGGTTTGTTGAACTGTTGTGGCAACTTTCCTTGCATGCTTTGCGGGAGGTTCACAGACGCACGTTTGCTGCTGATGTTGCAGCTAACCCACTTCCTGCACCTTTGACAGATGTAGCCTTTTCACATGCAGCTACATTACTTCCTGTGACGAAGGTAGTTGTTGATTAGAGTCATCAGACAACCATTTCATTCCCCAGTATGATTAATAACCAAATAATGAACTCCAACTCTACTTGACGGCTGACGAATTATTTGATCATGTATAAATAAGTTGTCATGTACAAAGTTGCCTGTCTGATTGTTAATGAACTCGTATTGAATGTTCAATACAAGTTTGCATACTTGCCTGTAGCTTAATGAAACAGTGAGTTGAACCCTTCCACTTACTGGGTCATAACTTTTTCTCTCCGTCTTTGTTGTACTTGGTTTTTCCCTTTGGTTGATTCTGAATGGTTTGATTGTTACTTGTGAACCATTAATTAGATTTTTTTTGTCTCAAATAGGCTAGAATAGCACTTGAAAGAAGAAGGTTTCTGAAAAATGCTGAAACAGCAGTGCAACGTCAAGCTATGTGGTCTAATTTGGCTCATGAAATGACTGCCGAGTTTCGTGGCCTTTGTGCTGAAGAGGTGTTCACATTTTCTTAAGAAACTTATAGCTATCTTTTTTAAGATACCTTTTGGCGTTCATGATTTTTACCTCATTCTTCCTTCTTTTCTCCCACTTGTTGGGAATCTTGGATGCCAGGCTTATCTGCAGCAAGAGCTAGAAAAACTGCATGATTTGAGAAACAAAGTAAAATTGGAAGGGGAGCTGTGGGACGACCTTGTATCAAGCTCAAGTCAAAACTCACATTTAGTTTCAAAGGCAACTCGCTTGTGGGAGTCTATATTAGCACGCAAAAGTTAGTATGAAGTTCTCATTCTTGATCTGCATTGTCACTTATTTTTTAATCAAAATTGTATTCTTTAGGAGTAGTTTTTCGATTTTCCGGTTGTTAATATCTTTTCAGAATCCATGATATTCTATCATCCCCGTGTTTATCTTTCAATAAAGTTTCCTTTTATTTTTCCGATGTGTCATTCCATTTTAGTAGGAGGTATTCAATTCTCAAGTCATGCACACAAATTTGATTGCTGGAAGTCGTCATTATTTTTTTCTTATAAACAACGTTGCCATCCTTTTTTGCTTCAAACCTCTAGATATCAGTATAATGTGAAGGGGCTTAAGTTTATCTAAACGATATGCTTTATCTTTTTCAAACTACTTCCAATTTCATTTACCATAGACAAAACAATTGGGCTTTGGTTGTACTCCTGCCATGCTGTTCTGTTCTTGGATGCTACTCCTACTGAAGAGTATATAGTTCAACTTGCGATTTAGTGAATAAAATAGAGGTCCTTCAATGCTAGTCTTACTGAAGAATATGTGTATCCTTTAACGATATGACCTATTATTCCTGATTTGGAATTGGAACAATGACTGATTTCTATGTTTCTTCACAGCCCATGTTTTGCTATTGCCAGTTTGTTCTGTGAATAATATGCAATTTAGGAAAACTCCTTTATTCCTTTTCTATGAGAAAACTGCAAAAATTTATGAAAGATTGCATAGGAGAATTTTTCGCATGGATCTATTTGCTTGGAAATCC
Organism: Cucurbita pepo subsp. pepo; assembly: GCF_057944985.1. Taxonomy (NCBI): domain Eukaryota; kingdom Viridiplantae; phylum Streptophyta; class Magnoliopsida; order Cucurbitales; family Cucurbitaceae; genus Cucurbita; species Cucurbita pepo. The sequence continues at coordinate 2,262,595 of NC_141801.1, read as the reverse complement.
TTCACTATACTATTTAGATGGAAAAATCTAAATTTTTGGTGAAGATCAAATATCTAAACTTAATTAATTTAGCCCGCAGATTATTGTTATTGAATTTATTTGACAATCATTATTGAAGTTATGTTGCTTAATATTCTCTCTGTCTTAATGTACAGGTCAACATGAAGTTCTTGCTTCGGGACCTATAGAGGATTTAATTGCCCACCGAGAACATAGGTATAATATTGTATTTATATGTTGGTATAAAAATGGCACATGCTAAGCTAATTTTTATACAAATTTGACCTTTAGGTATCGCATTTCTGGATCATCTCTGCGTGCCGCTATGGATCAGAGCTCTCAGGTTCCTTATACGGATGTCCTGTCCAGTCAGTCAAGTGATTTAGCTTCAGCATTTGTTGATGACAAAGATCAGAATGACAAGTCATATGCTAACTCACAAATAAGTGATGATTCAGTATCTTGGATGGATGATCGGAGTGGAAAAGTCCATCCCACGGTTGATGTAGCTGAAATCATAAGGCGTTGGACTCATGCTTTACAGCGTATTCATAAACAGTCACTCCATCTGGTAAGTCTTTTTTCCTCCTCTTTCTTTCTTATTGTTTGTTTGTCTGTTTTTGTTTTGTTTTTATATTGTGAAATAGTTCAGCTTCTCGTAGAAAATGCTATGATTTGATGTGAGTAATTCCATGGTTGTCCTTGGGTAGTTGGATTTTGGTGTCTTATCTTTGGGCTGGATATGAAATCTTTCTTAGTTTGTAGTATAGTTTGAAAGCTCGTCGATCTATCAGTATGATCCTTTCGTAATAGGAGCTGTAGCCTGTAGCCTTTGCTAGTATCTGAATGATTAGTTTAATTTTATGAAATCTGAACCTTTGGTATTGGATGCATCTACGAATTCTTGTTTTCTTTCCATTTTCCTAATTTCGTTATTATGAATTGATTTGATCGGTTTGGCAAGTGCTTTTCCTGCAAACACGAGGCAATGTTTTGAATGTGTTTCTACATGCTGACAGCAGAATATGAAGGATCTTCCCTGTATGTATAATTTAACAGGCATACATTTATATATTTTCTTTATTGGAAGATTTAACTTTTTGAATGTGTTGGATGTGTTGCTACATGCTGACAGTAGAATATGAAGGATCTTCCCTGTATGTATAATTTAACAGGAATATATTTATATAATTCCTTTATTGGGAGATTTAACCATTTCTTTTCTTTTGGTAATTTTTTGAAAAAACAATTTCATTGAGGTATGAAATTTTAGGTGTGAAGAAGGCCTATGGACTGGTTATTATTTTCAGTTGTTTCGTTGTTCTTTCTGGACTAACTTTAAAACTATAGCTCAACTTTCCTGTGGATTGGTTATTAATTTTGATCAACTTTCCTGTGGATTGGTTATTAATTTTGATCTTTTCAGTCCCTTATCCTCTCAAAAAACATAGTTAGACACAACATATTTAGTTCCTTTTACCTTCTATAGTAAAAGTCTACCATGAGCTGATTTGTAGGCAAAAGCTAATGATGGAGAAGGTCCTGAAATTCTACGGGGTGCACACGATGGCGGTACAAGTGGCCATGCCGAGTCTTTGGCAGCAACTCTTGCTGAACATCAACAACACCTGGCAAGCTTGCAGGTTTTCATTAGACACCCTTTGTAATTGTGATCAAACAACATTTGTGTCTTTTTTGAAGTACCTTATTTTTCTTGATAATTTCATGAATGTAATCCAGCTTTACAAGGTCTGTCTACGTGAATATTCTCTTATATTTTACATCAACGTTTGTATGTGCAGGTGCTCATCAACCAATTGAAGGAAGTTGCT